>NW_007256035.1:633298-704258 GCF_000164805.1 Carlito syrichta | reverse complement strand
GGGCTCCGGCAATCCTTCCGCCTCAACCTTCCAAGTAGCTGGAACTACAGGCGTGCGCTACCACGTCCAGCTAATATTTTTGATTTATTGTAGAGATGAGGCCTCGCCAAATTGCCCAGGCGGGCCTCGAACCCGCGGGCTCAGGCAATCCACTCATCGCAGCCTCCCAAAGCACGGGATTACAGGCTAAACCACCGAGCCCGGCTCATACTTTTTTTTTTTCTAAATTAGCTGCCAACATTTAAAAATCAGATTTCAGGCCGGGCACGGTGGCTCAAGTCTATAATCCCAGCACTTTGGGAGGCCAAGGCGAGAGGATTGCCTAAGCTCAGGGGTCAAGAAAATCCTGGGCAACTTGGTGAGACCTCATCTCTACAACAAATCAAAAAATAAGCCAGGCGTGGTAGCAAGTGCCTATAGTTCCAGTTACTTGAAAGGCTGAGGCAGAAGGATCGCCCGAGCCCAGCAGATCAAGGCTGCAGTGGCCATGAGCGTGCCACTGCACTCCAGCCTGGGTGACAGAGTGAGACTCCAAGACAAAACAAACAAACAAGATAAGAAGAGGTTTAAATGATAAAGGCATCAGTCCCATATCTACCCCAAAGTTCTTTCTAAGGCAATGTATGGAGGGTAAGCAGCTGAGACACCAGAAGGGAATACTTGGCATGGTGGGATCTGGTGCCCACAGCCTTTGGCAGCGATGATTCAGGCCACCCAGTCAGAGTGCTGCTCTGCCAGCTCTGCAGGCTCCCATGGAGCCAGAGGAGCTCAGAGGAGAAGCTGTTAAGTGCTCACTGCTCTCAGGAGCAAGAGGTTATCTTACTTCTTATTCACTCCTTAGCAAAGCATCACACATGACAGATATGGTTCCTGGTGGCCAGAGGCTAAAGGGGGCTGTGGGAGGATAGAGTGTGTGCAGTCCTGTCCCAGCACCCAGACCTGGCAAGTCTGTTGGGATCATGCTGAACCAATGAGAATCACAAATTATGTGGGAGACCCTAAGATCTCCCTTCAGGAAGTGTTAAGAGCCTGGCACAGGGCTTCCAAAACACCCAGGAGATCACCAAAGTCCCCTGATTCACCACTCTAACACATCTCTCTATCACCAGAACCCTTTGCTCTTCCCATCTATCTGGGAGTACAACAGCTTCCTGGAAAATAAGACTTGAAAGATGAGTAGGGTGTGTGTGTGTGTGTGTGTGTGTGTGTGTGTGTGTGTGTGTGTGTGTGTGTGTGTGTGTGTGTGTGTGTGTGTGTGTGTGTGGTGGAGGTAGGTGTTTCAGGCCTGCCTGGGAAAAGCATGAGCAAAAGCTGAGAAGCAAAAGCACATACAGAACAGCAAACAGCTCAGTTTAGTTCAGTATTAAGGGCCAGGCACACGAGCAATTTGTCCCAGAGACAGGCAATGAGAGGGTAAATTTTCTGTAGCAAATTTAAAACAATACTAAAACTAATAGTTTGCATTTTTTTTTAAGATGTGGGGTACAATTCGGGGTTAGATACATACGTGGTCATCATACAGGTGAAGTTTGGGTCTCTCATTGGTCCTCACTTTGCCTGATTTGATATCAGGTACCCTTATTAATGTTATGTGACACCCCCTCCTCCCCGCAGTGACCCGCTACTGCCAATCCCTTTCATGTAGTATTATGATAAATGTTCAGGGTTCACTTATGAGTGAGAACATGTGGTACTCAGTTCGTTATTTCTGTGACAGATCACTGAATATGATGGACTCTAAATTCATCCAAGTTGCTGTGAAATCCATAATTTTGTCCTTTACAGCTGTGTAATATTCCATCATGTATATGTGCCACATTTTTTTATCCAGTTCACTTTTGATGAGCAGCACAGTTGGTTCCTTGCTTTTGCTATTGTGAATAGTGCTGCAAAAAACATGCATGTGCAGGTATCTTTTTTGTAGAATAACTTGAGTTCCTCTGAGCACATTCCCAGAAGAGGGATTACTGGGTCATATGGAAGGTCTATTTTTAGATCTCTTAGAAATTGCCACACTGTTTTCCACAGAGGTTGTACTAGTTTATACTCCCACCAACAGTGAAAAAGCGTTCCCTTTGCCCTGCATCCTCTCCAGCATCTGTCGTTTTTTGAGTTATTAATGATGGCCATCCTGACTGGAGTTAGGTGGTATCTCAGTGTGGTATTGGTTTGTATTTCTTTGACGACTAGTAAGGCTGAGCACTTTTTCATGTATCTGTTGCTGCTCAATGTCTTCTTTTGAGAAGTGTCTATTCATATCTTTTGCTCACTTTTTAATAGGGCTATTTGTAAGACTAGTAGGTTTTGTATTATCACCACAACTCTCTACCCACTTTTTGTCTAATTCACTAAACGACTGCTGCATTTCTGTTGACGTTTAAAAACAGGCCGGGCACAGTGAGTCAAGCCTATAATCCCAGCACTTTGGGAGGCCAAGGTGAGGGGATTGCCTGAGCCCATGGGTTCGAGAACAGCCTGGGCAACTTGGTGAGACCTCATCTCTACAATGAAACAAAAAATTAGTCAGGTGTGGTAGCATGTGCCTGCAGTTCCGGCTACTTGGAAGCCTGAGGCAGAAGAATCGCTGGAGCCCAGCAGGTCGATGCTGAGATGGCTGTGAGCGTGCCTCCACACTTCAGCCTGGGTGACAGAGTGAGACTTCAACTCAAAAAAAAAAAAAAGATATGCTTCAAAGTTACACAGACTTATTATCTATCTTTTAATAAATATTACGTTCTACATGGAAGTTAGTTCAGGGAACTCTCGGTTATGAAGCCAGCCCCTAACACACACAAACACAGCTACCCATGTTTCAAGAGCAAGTTCTCAGGATTTGGTATCACTGGAGCTCACTTTGGGGTGGCTTGTCCCCCAAATCCTGTGGCTCTACATGCTCCTGAGTTTGCAGACCAGACCAGAAATAAATGCAATGGAAGCATAGTCATTGTAAAGACAATGAAATGAACCTGGGCCACCTCCATCCTCTCATTCAACAAGACCACTTGGGAGTTTTTATTTATGTTTCTAACTTGCAACAGCAAGACATTTAATCAGTCCTGAAGAACTACAGACAAGAACCTTATTGCAATTTCTGGAATTGACTGTGAAATCGAATTTTTGTGAATTTCTAACAAATTTTTCCTATTTGTGGATTTATTATTTCAAGTGAAAAAAATCTTTTCAAAATTAACATGAAGAAAAAGGTCAACGAATCTGGTTTTGTCTATTAATCATGATGGATAGGCAAAGATCAGTTTTGATGGGGTCTGATAAGTTCACAGACGACTTGAAAACAGAAACAATAGTGTTCTTGTTTATTACTGCTACAGACCAATTTTTAAGTGCAATTTTCTCCTTTTTCCAAAATAAACATTAATGTTATTAGCAAGTATTAAATTAATTACTTCCATTCCCTTGTTTTGTTACTGGTATGATCATACACACAAAATTCAATAATAGAAAAGTTTAGCTGTCTGAAATTCCTTTCTGGCTGTTATTATTATTTGTTTTATTTCTTAATTAATTATTTAAAATAATTTTGTTATTACAGAAGAGGAGAGTGTTTTTTAAAAAATCATCGCTTGGATTCAGTGTCTCAGCCTGTAATCCCAGCACTTTGGGAGGCCGAGGCGAGAGGACTGCTTGAACCCATGGGTTCGAGACCAGCCCAGGCAACTTGGCAAAACTTCATTCCTACAATAAATTTAAAAATTAGCCAGGCGTGGTAGTGCATGCCAGTAGTTCCAGCTCCTTGGAAGGCTGAGGTGGAAGGATCGTCGGAGCCCAGCAGGTCAACGTTAAGGTGAGCCACTGCACTCCAGCCTGGGCGACAGAGTGATACTCCAAAAAAAAAAAAAAAAACTCATCTACTCCTGATGCCGAATACGCTAGATGTGCCATTTATTCAGCTTCCTGACAAGAAGGTTATAAAAGGAAAACAGAAGGTGAAGCTTCTGGAACAACTAAACCAAAGGCCTTGACTTCCAGGCTAATGAACTTGGTCTCTAGGTAAATAACAGAAAATTACCAAGAGCTTTGACTCTCCAAAATGTGAAACCTCCAAGTATCCAAAGCAAAGAAACTCTCAAACCAAAGCAAAAGTCAACTAATCTAGAGAAAATATTTTCTCTAGATTGGCTGAAGGGTTGGTAAATTTTACATACAAAGAACTCAAACAAATGAGTAAGAAACACTCTACAATGCCAACATATGTATAATGAAAATAACAATATACTATTAAATTAGCAAAAAAAGAGAAAAATAATAATATGAGTGCTGGTGAGGAGGAATACGGTGGAATGAGGTCACTACCCCACGAAAAGACACTCCGTGGGCACATGACCTTTTAGGAAAGCAGCCCGGGAATATGTTTCAAGGGCCATAAAAATGTTTCAACCTTTCATTTAGTTATTCCACTTCTGGAAATCCACTTAAGGAAATACTTTAAAATATGGAAAAAGTTACAAACACAAAGATGCTCATTATGCCATTGTTTCCAATAACAATAGCATTGAAAATAACTCAACTTCCAACAATAGAAGAATTATTAAATAAATGATGGGTACATCCTTGGGATTGATCATTCAGTCCTTAACTATAAGGGTTAGAAAGAAACATGGGAAATTTTTGCTATATTAAGCAGGGGGGAAAGCAAGATTGGCTATGAAAAATGTACCTACTTTAAAAAGCTGAGAGGAAATATACCAATGTATTAGAGTAGCTGTATTAGTATACATTTCTGCACATTAACTTTACACCGACTTTGAGAAACTGACCCTTTGTTCTGATTTCTTAGTTATGTACTATGTTCTATTGGACTATATGCTTATAAGTTTGTAAGCATCCTCAAATCCTTTTTGAATAAATTAACCATTTAATTAATAATCAGCAGAATTAAGATGCTTAGATGATAGGGTTATGATGATGTGTGTTTTCTTTATTTTCAAATGTTCTATGGCACGGTTAGTTTGCTTTCAGAATTTAAAAAATGTGCAGAACACCAAATAAACAGGCAACGTGAAGAAACTGCTGCCATCTCTCACCCAGCACTTTCAGTATTTCTTCCTGTATTTGATCTGAGAACACAGCGGTCTCGAAAATGCCCCTTCATCTGAGAAAAAAACAGGGCTTTCTTCCCCTCTGGGTAGCCTCCATGGGGGTCAAGACTGAAAATTGGTCCTGCATGGGCTGACTGCTCTGTGAAGACTCCAGGGAACTTAAGAAGCCCAGAAATATTAGTGAAGGGCCATTTTGCTGACAGCTAGAATCCTGGTGGAGGGCCTGTCCCAAAATTCTAAAAACACAGGCAAGACTGGAAGTGGAGAAGAGATTCACATGGGAAACCCTCCCGCAAAGAACAGATTGAAGGGGTGAGCCCCTGGTGTCCATCTTTGAACCCTTGCTACAAACACAAAGCCTAATAAAGGAACATAAGAAATGCTGTTGCTAATGGATTCATTCATGCATATGCATTCATTGTTGGACAAATGTTTGCAGATATGCCACTGTTCTAGGTGCAGGAGATTTAGCTGTGAACATAACAGAGTCCCTACCCTTGAAGCAGCTGACAATCTGCGTGGATAGAGGCAGTGTTAAGCAAATAAATGAATATTGCATCAGGCTGCGATAAGCATCTCGAAGATAAGTAAAGGCAGGTAAGGGAAAGGGCGTGGCTAAGGGCAGGGAGAGGGGTGTGCCTTCTTAGCTGGTTGTTTTCTGCAGGAAGTGAGAGGCTGAGACATGCACAGGCGGAGGGGAAGGCACGGCAGGGGTAGGGAACAGTCAGGTGCACAGGCCTTGAGACAGGTGGGCGTGCTGGGCAGTTTCAAAGGCCAGCGGGAACAGCAAAGTGGCTGGAAGGGAGTGAGAGAAGAAGAGGGGAGTGGAATGAAATGAGGCTGGCTCCTGGAGAAATTTCATTCTTAGGACTTCAAATTTTACGTGCATTAGATGGGAAGCTGCTGAAAGATTTTGAGTGGGAAGTGTCACAATCTGGCTTATGTTCTAAAAGACTCACTCTGCCTGTGTGTAGTATAGACTTGGGAATAGAAAGCGACGATAATAAGAAAGATCGATTTTGAGCTCACTGTGATCACTCAGGTGAGAAAAGATGGAGATTTTTTAAACCCTCTGCTTTGTTGTTTGTTTGTTTGTTTATTGAGTTGAGGACTCACTCTGTTGCCCAGGCTGGAGTGCAGTTGTGTGATCCCCGCTCACTGTAGCCTCAAGTTTTTGGGGTCAAGGGATGCTTCCACCTCAGCCTCCTGAGTAGTTGGGACTACAGGGCACACCACCACAATTTTTTAATTGTCTGTAGAGATGAGGTCTCACTATGTTGCCCACACTGGTCTTGAACTCCTGGGCTCTAGCTATTCTTCTGCCTCGGCCTCCCAAAGAGCTGGGATTATAAGTATGAGCCACCACACCCTTCTCCTCTGCTTTAGACTAAGAGAGCAACAGACTTTGTATCTGAGGAATGCAAGCCCCCTTTAATTATCAGGCCCAGAAAGGCACTGAAATGGGACAATATCACATCTCACTCCCCTCTTAAGCTAAATAATTTCTTCTGGAAGGCACTTGCCAGGTGAGCTCTAGACTAACTGATGCCAAGTGGCCATAAAGTGACATACGCTGGATGTCATAACTCAAACCCTATAATTCAACAATGTGTAGTCAATCACTAACCAGTGTGATTCTTTAAACTAGTGAGAATTCCCAAACAACTTTGTATCAGCCCAGTCCTTGTTCCCTTGTCTTTAAAAACCTGCTTGTAACAAAGCCAAAGGGAGTGCTCCCTAAGGCAACCTGGAAGTGTATTCCAGGCAGCAGTCTTCAACCTCAGCCCAAATATTAGACCAACAAGACCATGGTTGTCTTTCAGTGTGAGAAAAATGGCTCCTTTGCGTTCCCACTCAAACCTGGCAGTGGGATCCCTGTTGAAAGAAGGCACCTTCCAAAGTCCTAAGGATCTTGACAATAGAGAAGTGGGAAGAAATCTCCATGCCAGAGATAAAGAGCAAGTCCAGGACATGGGTGGGGAGCTCTGTGTCAGGTGTGCAAGAAGAAATCATATCTCCTGCCTCAGTGTGAGGTACGATTCCCTGAACAAATCTCAGATTAGATTAGATGGGGTAGCCATCTCACTATCTTCAGGCTGCAGCTCCTAAAACAGGTATGAACTTGGGCAGGCAAACAGGAAGAAGGTCCCAGGCAGAGTCTGCATTTGACTTCTGTAACCCAATTTGAGTAATTAAGAAAACCCCACAAAGTGGGGACCAAAGGGAGGTCCAGACTTTACCTGTACGATGTCCATTTGTATACCCTATCCTGAATTGTACCTCACATCTTTAAAATAAAATATAAAAAGAAAGAAAGAGAGAAAGCCCCCAAACCTGCCACATTCAGAATAATGGTCCTTCCTAACTGGAATCCTGCTTCTGACAAGTGGTGAACATGATTTAAATAGCACCAAGTGTATTCTTCTAGATGTTTCCATTTAAAACAGGAATGAGGCAGGGTACGGTGGCTCAAGTCCGTAATCCCAGCACTTTGGGAGGCCGAGGTGAGTTCGAGACCAGCCTGGGCAACATGGTGAGATCTCAGCTCTACAATAAAAATCACAAAATTAGAGCCGGGCGTGGTGGCTCAAGTCTGTAATCCCAGCACTTTGGGAGGCCGAGGCGAGAGGATTGCCTGAGCCCAGGGGTTCGAGATCAGTCTGGGAAACTTAGTAAGATCTCATCTCTACAATAAATAAAAAAAGTAGCCAAGTGTGCTGGTGCACGCCTATAG
Source organism: Carlito syrichta (assembly GCF_000164805.1). NCBI lineage: Eukaryota > Metazoa > Chordata > Mammalia > Primates > Tarsiidae > Carlito > Carlito syrichta. Next base: position 696,467 of record NW_007256035.1, on the reverse strand, counting down.
TTCCAGCTACTTGGAAGGCTGAGGCAGATGGATCACCTAAGCCCGGCAGGTCGAGGCTGCAGTGGCCATGAGTATGTCACTGCACTCAAGCTTGGGTGACAGAGTGAGACTCTGACTCAAAAAAAAAAAAACAGGGATGAATTGGAGAAACTGTGGAAATATAGCTGCTGTCTTGCCTAGGGGTGGGGATAACTTAAGGAAGGCTAATACAAGGGCCTTGGCTGGTCTAAAGACAATCACAGCAACCAGGTGGTGGTGCCAGAAACAAGTTCAGTTAAATTCCAACCTGTAGTCAAAGAGTCTCAACCTATAAAGGAATCCTCCTAAGATATCTAGATGTATGGAACTCTTTGGTAGTTATATATATAGTGTAGTCATAGATATAGTATGGATGTATAGATTGATATAAGACATCCCATATATTAGATATATTAGTTTTGTACTCTATATTTACATTTTAGCCTTTCAGCTTTATTATCTATCTGCACAAAGAAGGACACATGACAAACTTGCATGCAATTTAAGTTCTTTTTTTTCTTTTCTTTTCTTTCTTTTTTTTTTTTTTTTTTTTGTGTAGAGATGAGGTCTTGCCAATTTGCTAGGGCTGGTCTCTAACCCACGGGCTCAGGCAATCCACTTGCCTTGGCCTCCCAAAGTGCTGGGATTACAGGCTGAGCCACCGAGCCCGGCAATTTAAAAAAAATATCTGGACTGTCTTATAAACCTACCAGATAGTTGCAGGAAGCTCCTGTGTATTCTGCTGAGAGATCTCTGCCAGACAGGCTGAGATCTGCTCTTTTTTTTGAGTCAGGGTCTCACTCTTACCCAGTGGCATGATCACGGCTCAATGTATCCTCAACCTTCTGGGCTCAGGAGACCCTTCCACCTAAGTCTCCCAAGTAGCTGGAACTACAGGCACATGCTATCACGCCTGGGTAATTTTTAAATTTTTTTGTAGAGACAAGGTCTCATTATGTTGCCCAGGCTGGTCTCCAACTCCTGGGCTCAAGAGATCCTCCCACCTAAGCCTTCCAAAGTGCTGGGATTACAGGCATGAGCCACCACACCCTGCCTCCAGTTCCTTTGTTGTTCTATGGTTAAGCACAAACACACAAAGGGTGGCTTGACGTTTTCCCTCCTTTTGGTTCAGTCATAGCATGATTAGGGGACAGAGTTGGGAGGTTTCTGTGGTCCATATATGCCTCAAATTTCTCCATTTCCTACGTGGTCTCAGTTACCACCCCACAGATTCAGAGGTGATCAGGTTGGCACCACAATCATTTTATCATGATAGAATTCCATGGACTCAAAGACTCTAAGAAAAATGAGTGGATTCAGAAGAGATTCTTGTAATCCCAAACTGGCAACTACAAGCATCTTTTTTTTTTTTTGCTCAGGCCAGCCTTACAAGTAGCTGGAACTACAGGCATGTGCCACCACACCCAGCTAATTTTTTTATTCATTGTAGTGACGAGGTCTTGCCAAGTTGCTCAGACTGATCTCAAACCATTGGGTTCAGGCAATCCTCTTGCCTCTGCCACCCAAAGTGCCGGGATTATAGGCATGAGCCACCATGCCCGGCTACAAACATCTTTTTAAGCATTAATATTTATTTATTTATTTATTTATTTTAAGGCTAGTCAAGTGAAGCAGTAGGAGTAGAGCAGTAACAAAGAAATCTACAACTAGTTGTGATAGATTAGTTGCATACACCACTGCACATATACTAGTCAGTATAAACAATTTTTTTTTGAGTCAGAGTCTTACTCTGTCGCCCAGGCTGGAGTGCAGTGGTGCGCTCATGGCCACCATAGCCTCCACCTGTTAGATTCAGGCAATCTTTCCACCTCAGCCTTCCAAGTAACTGGAACTACAGGCGTGTGCTACCACACTCAGCTAATTTTTCTTTATTGTAGAGGCGAGGTCTCACCAAGTGGCTGGTCCTGAATCCCTTGGCTCAAACAATCCTCTCACCTCTGCCTCCCAAGGTGCTGAGATTACAGGCATGAGCCACTGTGCTTGACAACATATTTTCTAAATATCTAAAATTAGCACCTCTCTTTAAACCTTTTCCTTATCCTTTCCTGACCCTTTCCTTATCAATTTCATCACAGTCCCTTTCTGCCTCCTTTTCCTCAGTACCTACCCACCAAGTCTGGCACTGCTCCCTATTCCTACTGGAGAACTGCCCTAGTGTCTATTCCTTATCATGCTTGATGACCCACTGAGGCTGTGGCCTTCCTGTTCACCCACCAGTGTTTAGCTGATCCCAATAGCTGACTACTCTGAATTCCCACTATGTTGACTTCAACCCAGTTTCCTCCAAAATGAAGCAAGATGACAAGACAACTCAACAAGAACTGCACTTGACCTCCACGTGGGTTTTCTATTTCCAAGGCCACCGCGGGTACACTGAAAACCCTAAACCAGAGGGGAAGGAGACCGATCCTTCAGAACTCTGTGTGCATGTGTTTGAAGACCAAAAAAAAAGGAACCCAATGAGGTTCTCAGAAGGGAATACTCTGCTGTAACGTGTTTACCATGACTGGGTGCTGAGGAGGAAGTGGTTGCTATAACCCCAAGGGGAAATGCTCGCTTGAAACAGGAAAATGGAACTCTTACTACTTTCCATTAGCAGCCTTCAAGAAGACAGCCACACCTGGAAACGCTTGTTCAAACACTATGAAGAGTCCCCGAGACGAGTGGTATGATTCAGTCCAATCACCCCAAACCCTAAGCACAGATCAGGACACAGATACAACTCCACAATTTTCCAGAAACATCTCAGCACTGGAAAACTTCTCACGATCACTTCCCTTATCACTAGCATGCTGATGGCTGGGAGCCCCTGGGGAGCAGTGGGGAGGAGGAAGGAAGGAAGGGGGGAAAGCTGGATGGCACATTGGAAAGAACACTGGACCAAGCAAGGGTCAGAAGACCTGGGCTTTAGTCCCAGCTCTGCCTTTTACTAGTTGTGGAACTTTGGGCAAATTACTCAACCTTCCTGCTTCTCAGTTTCTACTTCCTCTATAAAACGGGGATATTATGCACTGCTTTGCTCACATCCTACAGAATGGCATATGATGAGGTGCTAATGTGCTATGAAATACAGGTTGTTACCCTCACCAAGATTCAAGTCTATATAAAGCTCTGTTGAGTCCTGACCTCTTGCTTCTGAAACACATCCCCTCAGCTACATTTCCACTTGAGCCCTGCCTCAACTCACCCTTCTGAGCCTTACTGGTGATTCTGCCCATACTTTGGCAGAATTTCAGCAGAATATCCTACAGAGTCTGGGCAGAAGAATATAAGCAAGACCAAAGCAGATGTGGGGAGAGAGCTAAACTAGACCATCTGAGCCTGGGCTCCCTGCTCCCACATTCCCTACAATCCAAAGGCAAAGATGTCACCCTCAGTGGCTAATTTGCCTGCTTGGAGGCTCAGATTGTCCTAGTTCTGAGCCATAGTTTCCATTTAGTAAAATGAACATCTGGTTGCTGCGTAGTGCCTTTTGTGTACAGCCTTCTAACTTACAATCACCTGCAAGGTAATTCACACCGCTATGGCATGGTGCAAAAACAGAATTAGTCTGGCACAGTAAGAGTCAGCCATCTTGGTTTCAATCTCACATGCAAATTCTAACGGTGGAAAGGACTGCAGTTCAGAGAAGCCACTACCAGCAGGTCTACACACACTCATTAAAAAGAACTCATGAATTCTCTAAATTCAAGAGTTCAAAGGAATCTTGGGCCCCAGGGACAATCCTGCTGCTTCATCTCAGTGGGAGGCAAGATGGTTAAGGAAAGGCTCTAGTGCCCTTCCTCCCTCTCCCACCTCTCCCCACCCATGTGACCTCGAACAGGCTCAACCTTCTAAAAACCTTGGCTTCCTCATCTGCAAAATAGGGATAATAACGAGACATGTCCTGCCAAGCTCCCAAGGTTATTATGACAATCAAGTGAGAAAACAGATGTGAAAGTGCTTTGCAAACCACAAAACACTGTCCAAGTGTGAGGTATCGTTATCTAGCAAAACTGCCTTGAGAATAACTCATAAATTTGGAAGTATTGTAATTCATTAATGGACTTATTCTACACCTTGGTTTAAAAAGGACTTAGGGTAACTGCCTGGAGGAATTCTTAAACAATTTCTAAATGTTTATCCAAGCATGTTACCAAAACAACCCTCTGGATTACACAGTAGGCTTTTTGGTAACAGAAAAACTATAGATCTTTCACTTTTCTCTTTTTACTCTTATTTCAGCTTTTGAGCTCTGAAAAAAACTAAAATGGCCATATTGGGTTGCCTTTTAGGCAAGAATTAAACATATTCTTCTTATACCCTCCACCTCCCTCTCCATTCTCACTTCTATGCCCTGAGCACCTTGGAAGCTCCTTCTCCAAACCTGTAAACCCTCTTCCGGATGCCCAGGCTGGCTTGGAAGCCTGGAGCTATACTGTCTCCTAAGAGCTTGAGGCCAAAAGCATTCCCATCAACCTTCCAGAGGGTGTTACCCCCTAGGACAGCAGGAGTTTCTAGAACACACAAAGGCTTATTCTGTTCACAAGGATATTTACCAAATCTGCCCCAAGAAAGTTTGCCAAGATCAGGGAGAAATAGCAGAGCTGGGACAGCCTTCTGATTCACTGCCTGGCAGATTCACCCTTCTCTATTATTAGCAACCTAGGCACAATGCCACCAGGGCTGGGGAGAGACCTTTGTGTCAAGGTAGAGAAGGCAGGAAGAGGTTTGTGCGCAGGAGAGAAGCGGGCAGAGTTGCTTGAGGTTTCCTCCAGAGAGAGAGAGAGAGAGGGCCCGGAGAGGGGTGGAGCAAAGAGGTCTCTCCTTCCTCCTCAGTTTTTTAACCTCAAGTGAACCTCAGGACAAGCCCAGTCCCAGGATCAGAAGCCCTGGAACTCAGACCCACCCTGAAAGTGGCTTGTGGTGCTCCTGCTATCCCTTCTGGGCCCAGCTCAGAGCTTCTCTGCACCACCCCTGCCAACATCACAGGGCTCTGGGTGTTGCCAGAGGCTGCAAGATGGAGCAGCCCAGAGAGACAGTGGGAAAGTTGGAGAACCCCTCCTCCCATGGCCAAATGCAGCCCTAATGCACAAAACAATCACTTAAAGAGCACCTACTGAATACATCATCTCAGTCTCATGTTACAGACCAGAAGACAACCTTGAGGACAAGTAAGCTTCCCCAGGAAGAATGTGGCCAACACTGACTGACAAGGACCGGTACTGAATGGGCAGATGAGCAGCCTCACCTTTATGCATCGTGTAATGGATCATTTCACTTGTATTATTTAACTTGAATATAAAGTTAGTACAGTTTGAACACAAGCTTGTATACTGCTTGAATACTTTGGAAAACATGAAATAAAGGAATTTTTAAAAAAGATATGTTGCCAGTCAATGGTAAGGCCTAGATTTAGACAGACTTGTCCAACTCCAGTATATACTCTGGCCATACCTTCATATTTGTCCAAATGTGAAACTAGGACATGGAAGCTAACGAAGACTATTTTTCTAACATTATTCACATGAAATATTTCACAAAAGAACAATAAACTTTCCCGCAGATTCTATGGTGCAGAAAAAAGAACCAATAATGTTATTTAATTATTAAACACAAAAAAATAGCCTGTGGAAAATGAAATAAAATGACACAAAATGGAAACTGGCTGCCATGCATACTTAGGACAGGTCAAAGGAACCAAGGTGACCCCAGACTCTCACTCAAGGGTAAAGAAAATAAAATCCCTTCCAGATGGCTTCACCTCGAATAGTGTCTTACCACACAGGGCAAAGGCTAAGCCCCTCGTAGGAGGCTGGCTAGTCTAATCTCCAGTCTTTAGTTAGAAACACCTGTCTGGAGTCAAGCTAAGTGTGAATTTCGGTTCTGCATTTCCTACCTGTGTGACTTCAGGCAAGCATATCTGTGCCCCATTGGTTTCTTTACATGTAAAATGAGCTTGGGGCACTGAAAGGATTATAAGTAAAGTATTCATTATTATCACCATTATTAGTCCTGATCAGAGAGAAAGAGGGTGAACTATCTATTCCAAAAGAAGTCAGGACTAGGCTGAAGCTTTGGTGAGGTTTTTTGGTGATCTTGACAACCATGTTCACCAAGACTTAACTCTGGGCTGATCTCTGCTCTCAGGAAGGTTTCCTGTGTGAAGCATAAGGCCTCCCAGGAAGTGACAACAAAGGTGTTGGTTAATACTCCCAGCAAGAGAAATGCATTCCCAAAGGGGCATTCCCAGAGGGCAGGCCTCAGCATGATGTCAGGTGGGGTGCAGCACAAAACTCATACACTCTTTGAGTTGACCCTAAAATGAATTTTAGAGTGGCTAGCAAAGTTTTAAAACAAGGTTTTTTAGAGAAAGAGACAGGGAAAGACAGAGAGACATGCAAGAGCTGGCACGGGCTAAAGAAAACCCCACTTTTTGCTTTTTACAAAGGGCCTGATATACCCATTTAATTAATGGGTGATTAATATGTTAATGAGTAGTCAGGGTTATCCACTCCCATCTCTCTGGTTCCAGGGAGAATCGCCAGACTTCTCAATATATAAGTTCATGAGTTAAAAGGTAGTTTTATTTTCATTTCTATGGTTTTTTGATTCCCTTGATGGGGCACCACCTTGATGGGGTTTTCCTTTAGCGAGTTGAGGGGGTAGGTAGGGTGGACTGGGAGTTCACACTGAATTCACATTCCAGCTGGCAGGGCCGAAAGATGTCTGGATACTTTCTTACTAAAAACTAAACACTGTCTATGTGTACAAGAAACCTGTCTGTCTGTCTGTCTGTCTGTCTGTCTGTCTATCTATCTATCTATGCCTAACCTGCACTAGCTACTCTGCTTCAAGCAGAGGGCTACTGATGGAGGAAGTGGCTGCCCAAAGGGCAGGTCTGCAAGGGAAGGTACCCCAGTGTCACTTGACACTGGGGAGGAGGGGAGTCACACAGCTAACTTCTGCGATTGATGCTTCTGTCCTGGAAAACTGGGTGCCTCTCCAAGATAAGAGCTCTTTGCCTCCTAATGTATCTTCTTGTTGGTGTTTTCTTCCCATCCTGTCTATTCAGAATTTTAGAAAATGTCACTTTGTTTCCATTTGCAAAAGGGAGTTAAAAAGTACCAAAATTCAACAAAAAAAAAAATGTCTCTTTTCTACTGTTACTGCCTGTCTCCTCTCTTCACTTTCCTGCTTTTGATCACATTTTCTCTCTCTGACCTCATAGTGAGCTATGATATTCAGTGCTTTTGGAGTTTTGGGAGAAGACTGACTTTGGAGGCAGAACACCTGGGCTGTTCTGGTCCTGGTGTCGCAGCTAATTTGGCAAATGTTACTTCCAGAAAACAGAAGGATTACCAACATAAACTCAAAAATACTAACGTTCTGAAATTCTGTGGTCTTGGCATAGCCTCCAAAAAAGCTAAACTGTGGGGACTAACCCAAATCAATATTTTACTTCCCTTTTGACCTGCTGTTTAAACGAGAAAGAAGATAATGGAAATTTTCTCCCTTATCAGAGTTACTCAAAAGACTATACCTGAGACTGCATTTTGCAAGAATTAAAGCAATTTTTTAAACGCTTCAAAAACAGTCTAACAGGGTGACTACAGGTGATTTTCATCTCTTTATAGTTTTCTGTATTTACCCAATTATCTACACTGGACATGTAACATTTTACAAATAAAGTTAAAGGTTATGGTCTTACAATCTATTTTGCTGGGGAGAGGGTTAAGAGTCTTACTTCTGGGAGCTCCCTTTTAACCTGTGTGACTGCCCTCACTCTCAACCTCGGGAAACCTGAGAAAAATTCATGTGAAGGCCAGGTGAAGAGGGATGGGAGGGATGAGGGTAAAGCTGATACCCACACCTTGGCCAGGCATCTGCACCTTTTTTTTTTTTTGAGTCGGAGTCTCACTCTGTTGCCCAGGCTAGAGCACACTCACGGGGCACCACAGCCTCGACCCGTTGGGCTCAGGTAACCCTTCCGCCTCAGCCTTCTAAGTAGCTGGAACCACAGGCATGTGCCACCACACCGGGCTAATTTTTTGATTTACTGTAGAGATGAGGTCTCGCCATATTCTTCAGTCTGGTCTCGAACCCCTGAGCTCAGGCACTCTCTCGCCTCCGCCTCCCAAAGCGCTGGGATTACAGGCATGAGCCACCGCGTCCGACTTTTTGCGTCTGCACCCCTGACCTGAGAAGACCAACCACCTCGCAGCCTAACACACACCACTGGGAGCGCGAGGTCAACTCTTGGGCCGCTTCAGACAGAGCTCCACAAGCGGAGTTTTCAACTCCGAAAGCGGAGAACGAAGTCTCCAGGCCTCACAACGTCCGCAACCCTGTGGGCGCGGCCCCGCCCCTGCCTTTCCGTGACGGACTGGGAGGCCGGGGCTCCGGGGGCGGGGCTCCGGGGGCGGGGCTCCGGGGGCGGGGCTCCGGGGGCGGGGCTCCGGGGGCGGGGCTCCGGGGGCGGGGCTCCGGGGGCGGGGCTCCGGGGGCGGGGCGGACCAAGCCAACGCCAACCCGAAGAGAGCCCGGCTTCCTGAAATGTAACTCGCATTCCTTGAGGTTTGGAAGGCAGTTCGGACCCTTCTCACTGAAAGGTGGGAGGTAAGAAAGCCTGAGGGCACCCGAGAACCAGCAGGAGGACCAGCAGGAGGAAATATGTCAACTTTTCCCCCAAGAGAGTAAATGCTGAATGTCTCAGGATCCTTTGCCGGGAACAGCTGGTGAACATGTTAGTGGAGAGTCGACTTTACCCGGATTAGCTGTATTAAGTTATCCACGATTCTAATGAAAAAGGAAAGCACAACTCCCACAGTACCAGAAGGAGGGGAAAAGTAGTTCTTGGGGCATTTGGAAGGAGACCGAAATCAGCGATTGGGACTTCTCAGAGATCAGACTCAGCTGAGTAAAGAAACTCAAGCCAAAGAAAAGTCAAACTGGGCTGGGCTCGGTGGCTCAGCCTGTAATCCCAGCACTTTGGGAGGCCGAGGTGAGGGGATTGCCTGAGCCCGCGGGTTCGAGACCCGCCTGGGCAACTTGATGAGCCCTCATCTCTACAATAAAAAAAATTAATTAATAAATTAGCCGGGCGTGGTAGCGCGTGCCTGTAGTTCCAGCTACTTGGAAGGCTGAGGTGGAAGGATCCCCGGAGCCCAGCAGGTCGAGGCTGCGGTGGCCGGGAACGGCCACGGCACTCCAGTCTGAGTGACAGAGTGAGACTCCAACTCAAAAAAAAGAAAAAAGAAAAGAAAAGTCAAACTGCATAAACTAAACCGAAGTACTGTTAACCAAGAGACATTTTTAAAGCCTGCTCTTACCAGAAGGATTTATCAAGCTCTTTTGCCTTGAAGCCCGAGGGCACAGGAGATCTAGATCTGTCCCTGGGATAATCTAAGTGGGTGCTGAAGGGCGCAGGGAACAGTCAGAAGGGCGTCTCCAGAGATGGCGCTAAACACTACACAGAACCAAACAAAGACTACAAAGGCCCTAAACTCCAGCTTTTCCCGTGCACGCGAAACTTAAACCTATGTGCAAATATTATCTCCCTATAGGAATACTACCTCATAGCCCCTTCTAATAAGACCCTAACACGGCACTGGCCAGCCCTTGCCAGGACCGGGCACAGCACTGGCCACTCCCTCCCAAACCGATAAATACAGACCTCTCTGGCGGGCTCTCTCTCACTCTCCCTCCCCTACCTGGCGGTTACAGACCCTCTTCCCTCTTTCTGTAGCCGCCGCTTTTTTTTTTTTTTGAGTTGGAGTCTCACTCTGTCGCCCAGACTGGAGTGCAGTGGCCGCTCCCGGCCACCTCAGCCTCGACCTGCTGGGTTCCGGCGATCCTTTCGCCTCAGCCTTCTGAGTCGCTGGAATTACAGGCATGTGCTACCACGACCGGCTGATTTTTTGATTTACTGTAAAGATGAGGTCTCGCTGCCCAGGCGGGTCTCGAACCCGCGGGCTCAGGCAATCCATTCACCTCAGCCTCCCAAAGGCACAGGATTACAAGCTGAGCCACCGAGCCTGGCTAGCCGCCGCTTTAATAAATCTCTTGGCCTTAAAGGGTGTTGAGTCTCGCTGCGCGCCACCATCTTTCAGGTGCGTTCTTTCATACTGCTAAAAAAAAAAAAAAGTCCCCAGATTTGAAGTAGTCAGTTTCTGATGTCAAGTCATTGCTCCTGACGGGGATTTGGGATGCACTGTTTTCTGAAACTCCCCTCCCCTCACTTGGCAAAAATTATTCATGCCACCCTTGCTGGCCTTTCAGCTGGGCACCTGAAAACTAACCATGCGCCTCCTTTCACCACGTCAAGCTCAGTGGTCCTATTGAGAAGACCTAATGGGGTGTGTCTCAGGCCACAGACACTTTTGCTGGGTCCCAGAGAGAAGCCATATGGTTCTTCTCTTCCCAGCCTGGGAATAACACTCCCACCTAGAAGACAGTCCTTCTGCTTTTGAGGGGTGGTACTTCATCTGCCTTTGGGTTAACAATCAAGTTTACTATTGCAGACACCTCATCTTTAAAATGGGGCAGAGAAAGAAGGGAAAGGAGTTAATGTATTGGGTGTATTCTGACACTACCACAATAGAGCTTGTATCCATTCTTTGAGTCTTCACCGTCACCCTGGTAAGGGCATAGAGTTGTAGAAAATTGGATACATCCAGAGCCCAGATCCAACCCAGCCCTGCCATACATCAGGCTGCTTCCCTGCAACTGCCTGGGGCATGTAGAAAAACACCTACATCAAGGTAAAAGGTTTGATTTAAAAATTAAATAGAATCTTTTATTTTAAAACATAATTTGCATATTTTTGCATTGTGGATCTGGACTTCATCCTTTCTAACTGCACCAATATTTAAATACTCAGCCTGGGCACTGAAAAAGAGAGCAAATGCAGGTCTACTAGCTGGCCATGTTTTTGGCAATCCTGCAGTAGACAATTTCTAACTCTCCAAGTGATATCTCTGCCTCCCCCTTAAAAACAAATGCTGATCGGGCACAGTGGCTCAGCCTGTAATCCCAGCACTTTGGGAGGTCCTGCTCCCAGAGACTCGGACTTAGTTGGTGTGGAGTACAGTCCAGTGTAGGGATTTGTTAAGTCCCACATGTTCCCAAAATGCATCCTCAGAGAACCACTGGGCTGGTGTTGGGTCAAAGTGGCCCAAAAGAGCTAGGAAAGCACAAATAACATTCAGCAGGCTGTCCAGGGTTCTTGAGAACAGGGAATGCCCAGAGGGACTTCTGTGTACTAGCAGTGAAAGGCTGAGGACAAAGGCTTTGGAGCCAAGCAAGCAGAAATTTGAACCCTCACTCCAGCACTCTGCCCACTGCATGACCTACATCAAGTCACTCAACTGATCTGAGCTTCAGTTTCCTCATCTGTAAAATGAGGATGATAATAATTAATAATGCTTCTTTTGCTGGGATGTATTAGGAATGAGCTATAATATGACCAGGTGAGGAGGGTCATACCTATATGTAATCCCAGCATTTTGGGAGGCCAGGGCAGGAGGATTGCTTGAATCCAGGAGTTCAAGACCAGCCTAGGCAACATAGCGAGATCCCATCTCCAAAAAAAAAATTTTTTAATTAGCCAGGTATGGTGGCACGCACCTATAGTCCCAGCTACTCTACTCGGAAGGCTGAGGTGCAAGGATTGCCTGAGCCCAGGAGGTCGAGGTGGAACAAGCTGTGATGGTGTCACTGCACTCCAGCCTGGGTGACACAGTGAGACTCCAACTCAAAAATAAATAAATACATAAATAATAATAATGAGCTGTAATAGGACACTGTCTAGCACATACTAGGGCCTCGGTAAATGACGCCTTTGGCTGTTAATAAAAAATTGTACCTAGTATTAACTTGTGTTTGGAACACAGAGGTGCTGTGGGCTGCCAGTCCCCTTAAGAGGGGATCCCTTTAGGGAGTGAGAGTCATACTTCCCTGGGGAGGAGCTGTGGAAACTAAAAGAAGTTGAAAGTGGTGTGGGAAGCAGGCCAGGTGGCCACTCCAGCATGCAGGCCACCCTTGCCTTTGTTTCCCACCTCCAGGTCCTTTTCTCTTGCAAATCCAGCCTTAGAAGGAGGTGTATACCTAGAGGCGGAGTCCAACTGTATTTGGCCACAGTTCTACTTCCCAAAGTGGGTGGCAATCATACAGGATTGTGTCACCCTGGATTATATCATCCCAAGCAGCTCTGCCCAAGACAGGTCTGTCTGCCCACGGACCTGTGCATACCTTCTCCCTCCTGCTTTACACCATGATACTCTGAGAGAAGCCAAGCCCCAGAGCATGCCCAACACTGCAACCTGTCACCTGTTTTGTACCCATGTGCGTAAACATGGGTAGAAAAGACAGACTTGGGAATCTGTGACAAGGGTCCCAAGGTAGAGAGAATGGGGGACTCCCAGCTCTGCAACAGCAGTTTCCCATTCATGCTCTGAGCAGCCCAGCATAAAAGAACCCGCCGCCTACGTGATTATTTCTCCTTCTTCTCCCTCCTTGAACATCTGTAGAGTTGATGGAGCTCTTTTCCATACATCAATTCTTTTTTTTTTTGGAGTCAGAGTCTCACTCTGTAGCCCAGGCTGGAGTGCAGTGGCACGCTCACGGACACCGCAGCCTCGACCTGCTGGGCTCAGGCAATCCTTCCATCTCAGTCTTCCAAGTAGCTGGAACTATAGGCATGTGCTACCATGCCCAGCTAATTTTTTTATTTATTGTAGAGGCAAGCTCTCACCATGTTGCCCAGGCTGGTCTCAAACCCGTAGGCTCAGGCAATTCTCTCACCTTCGCTTCCCAAAGTGCTGGAATTACGTCAAAGTGCCCATACGTCATTTCTTATGTTGGTCAAAACAGCCCTGTGAAGCAGGTGATGACAGGGAATAAGATTACCCTGATTCACCAATAAAAAAACCGAAGCTCAGGCAGATGCCATGACTTGCTCAAGGTCACAGAACTCATCAGAGGCAGAAACAGGACTTGGGCCCATGTTTCTGTACCGAGAACCCATTTCTCTCCACCATGCTATAGTCCCCTTCCCCCTACCCATTTCAAAGGCCCTCTTGCTTGCTGTATATTACAAGCCATCTGTGAAATGGGGAGGGCGGCTGGGAGGGGCAGTGTAGACATGGAACTAGTTGTGCCTGAGCTCTAGCTAAACTCCAAGTCTCCCTGGTTTGATTCTCAACTCAAAAACTGAATTTGGACAGCACATCATCCCCTCTTTTCTATCTATGCCTCTCACCCTTCCTCCATCTGAGAACATGGCAAAGCCGTCCTCACAAGGACAGGGTGAAGGAGAACTAAAAATCAACCACAATGTCTACGCCCCAGACCATAGCTTTCATCTTGCCAAACTTCACTTCAAAAAACTAAAGAAACAAGGGTATCTACCACAAAGCATTTTGCAAAGAGAGTTTGTTCACTGCTGGGCCAAAGTGGAGAATGTGAAATTCCAGTCAAAGAAGGCATGGATATCCTAATTCCCTAAGCCATGTTCCATATTGACAAGCCATCTGGATTTCCGGGTGTCAGGGAAATCTCCAATCCAAAGAGTAAATGAACTTGAACAGGTAGGAAAAAAAATAGCCCCTTTACAGAACCCAATTCTCACCAACTGAGAATTCTCTCTTACCTTTGGCATGAAGTGCTCATGATAGGGCCACCAGGAAAAAAACCAAGAGAAAGGAAACGGAATCAGTGCAATTATTGCCACAAGGGAATATGGAAGCAAGTGTGGCTTCACCCCCGGGGAACTCACAGCAGGAGAAGCATTTGCTCATCTGTTACCAGTCACTCTCCAGTCAGCCTACCTATAGCCCAAGCTTCTGGAAGGAGAGAAGCATCAGCCAGGGAGCATAGCAGTCAGCCTGGAGGACCCTACAGTCCTCTCTCAAAAGCCTGCGTGGAATGTCTGCATTTGAGTAAACAGAACAGTCATTCTTTCAGTGAAAAGAGAACAGGGCAGAAGCAACACTTCTTTAACCAGGAAAGGCAACCCACAATGGCAGTGCACACAAGCCTGAAGTCATACTTGTCCCAGCACCGGCATTTCTAAGAGCCCATCTTTTCAGGCAGAGTCCTTCCCACAATAGAGGCTTCCGGCGAACCAGCCCCGAGGAAGGTCAGCACAGGGATGCAGATGAATTCATGCAAAGATCTCAAGTCTAGTGCTTTTAATGGTATTCTTATAAATTATTTAATTAGTTCTTCATGGAGACTCCATAAGGTAGATAAGAAAACCAAAGTACAGAAGTCCCCAAAGACTTGCCTGGAGGCACACAGGTGGGAGCAGAGTCCAGATCTGCCAAGCAGCAAGAGCAGGTGGGAGCAAGTCCAGATCTGCAGACTGTGCTGCTCTGCCCATCACCTCCTGCTTTCCTCCCTCCACCACTTACATCCTGGGTCAGCATTCCCGGGCAGCTAAACCCACCATCAGCTAATTCATGGTCCTATGCAGGGAGAGGGAAATGGGGTCAGGAAAAATCCTGGCTGTCTTTTTCTCTCGTAAAGCCCAAGTAGATCATGGCTCTACTCAAAACCATAGTGGAGAATGAAGGATGTAGTCTTTGCTGCCCCAGGAGGGAAACAGCCCTTCTGTGGTAACAACAAAATAAAAGATTCATCCAAAAGTCCCTGTTACCAGAGTTACCTCTCTACACATAGGTCTACTGATGCCCCTTTCAGAACTTGATACATCCTCTTGTCACCCGTAGGATATTTAAATTTCCTTAGAATATGGCATTTAAAATTCAACCCGCGCTGATCCCAATGTTCAGGACCCTTGCTGCATGCCCACCCACTCTGCTCCACCCCTGCGCCTACATTTCAGCAACAATGGCCCACTCACCATTTCCCGGTCCCGCCACATTCTCTCAGGCTTCTTGGCCATTGCTCACACAGGCCTTTCAGCTTGGAATCGTATTTCCCTCCCTGTCCAGCCACCCAAGTCCAACTCAGCAGTGAAGACCTGGCTGACTGTCCCCTCTTCCACGGAGGCTTCACAGATGAGCTCTGGGCGGGAGGCCTCCCAGCAAGCCCCAGGGCAGCACTCATGCCTCCCTGTCTGTGCTCGCACAGCCTGGCCCTGCCCTCACAGGCCTTCCTGCAGTCTCTACCCACACTCTACCTGCAGTGGTCTGACTGCATGTCTCTGTGACCAGGACAGCTCCAGCTCCTCAAGGGCAGGCACTAGGGCTCACTGGGCTGGAATGTTTAGCATGTAACAGGTGTTTAGTTCAGTGTTTATAAAATGAACACGAGTTAACTAATGAAAAGCCCCAAGACACTGGACAAGGAAAAAAATTCCACTTTCTTGGTCAGGAAGCTCTGGAGTTTGGGAAGTGAAGCAGCTTGTTATCCAGTGCTAAGTGAGCTGTGGAGTGGTAGTCAAGACAGTTTTCCCCCAAGCAGATAAATATAATAGCAATACAAGAAACAGATGCTGGCATTGGTAGGGAGAACGGGAGCAGGTGAAGAGGAGGGGAGGATGAAGATACCAACATGAGACCGCAGAAACCAACCCCAGCCTAACAAGGCAAGTTGTATAGAAAAGAGAATGGCTCACCCAGCATAGGAGATACCTCCCGCCCTAACACACACACACACACACACACACACACACACACACACACACACACACACACACACACGGCTTACCAGGACACCTCAGGAGAACCCAAGGGAAAGCCGTGTGAGCCAGCAGGCTTTCAAACCGGTTTTGTCTGCTGTAATGAGGCAATGCTGTGGGGCAGGGGCAGGTCACAGAAGCATCTGCTCTTGAATCAACAGTGAGGCTCTGGCTGGTTAAAGAATGTCTCCAATTTCCTAACCACCCAGTGGGCCTAATTTCACTTTTGGGCACACCTGGTATGGATTGGAAAGGAAGCCATAGTTCATTTCAAAAGAAAGTATAAAAATTCCCTGGGGTTGCCTAAGATGCTACTACTAGATTCGGTCCCCAGAGATTTTCTTGATAAGTTCCAAGTCGACATCTGAAGATCCACTTCGGCCTTTGGGGAAATGGGGAAATTCAAAAGGATCAGACGACCAAGACTTGTTTAGCTCAGTGGGAAAACCCAAAGCTCTTGTGCTGCCTCTCCCATCCTGTGGGGCTCTAAACCTGTCTGGCCTGTGGCGAACATACCCTCTACCCCAGCACAGAGATAACACAGCAAGAACCTTGTGAAAAACCCGAGTTCTTCATACCCAGCGCTAAAAGGATACTTCCTGGCCATGAATCTCCTAACTAGAGATTTTTGGTGAAATATAATATATAGCTATGCAAGGTGTCGAAAAAAGACATCCCAAAGGGCTTGGGTATGTGTCCATTTTTCCTAAGGGTTGTCCTGGGAGTGTGCATTTGACATTGTTCCCTGAGGGCTACATGTGGCTGACTTAGCTGTTGCCGGGAGGGGATGGAGCAGAGAGGAGATACCAAAAGGCATGCAGGGAAAGTAAGAGTTACTGTTCAAGAGGGATGGACTGTGCTGTGACAATAGAAGCCCCCTGGGGCTGTGAGCCTCAGGGTGGGCCATAGTCTGAATCCCCAGGGAGTGATGTAACTAACCATGGACCAACTCCCAGCCTCACTGATGTGGCACAATCATCTGCTGCCTTAGGTCTCTAGTACTGTATACTTAGGAATCTTTCTATAGCGTCATCTACACTTGGGCTGAAATAAGTTCAGTGTGGAGCAAAATAAACTCTGGTCAAGAAGAGAAAGCAGAAATAGTGCAGAATGGTACCAAATATTTCAACCATGAGATACAGAATCGGAAATTACTCATGAAAAAAGCTCTTTCAGAGTCATGAGTCTATGGCTGCCATCCTTGGATGAAAACAAAAATCTCACCTGCTGTCCATAATGAGCCACCAAAAGTGGGCCTAAAAAGGGCCTGGAGTCTCATTTGCCATCTGCTGTGGTTTCACATTACACCCAGATCCCTTGTTTCTGGTCTCCAGCTCAGAGGCCAGAGCTTGGAGACAGACTGCCCTCTGTCCCTGGAATGGGCCCAGGGGTGTCATCCACTGAGAAGGAACGTGAGCGAGTTCTAAAACAACATCTGTTTCTGAACTTGTCGACTGTAGCCGGCAAAACCGAGGGGCTCCCTAAAACCACAGTCCCAGTAGCTCTAGCACCATGTGGCGCACTCACTTGGAGACGCTGCCCTCCTGCCCTCCCACGGCCCTGCTTGGCACTGAGGGGGCACATAGATGCCAGTGTGGGCAGGTTCTCTAGCTGGGCAGCACCGCCATCGCACCTCATCTTCAAGAGGCCACTTAGATATCACTGTCATGGAGACAGGGGTAAAAAGATGCCACTCTAAGCCTCCTCAAGAAGTTCGCCAGCTCCTACAGGCATCTGGGGAGGAGGAAAGAGCTGCTCCTGTGACCTCAGGAGTCACTGCCAGGACCAGCCAAAGGAGTCTCTGCCATAACTTTATTCCCCTATTTATAGCAAAAAACAGGAAAAAGCCCCCAATTGCCCTAAGTTTTTCTTTGAAAAAATAGACCAAAAGTGGAAGCCAGGACCAAGTATCAGGCCCAAGACCCAGGCAAGAAAAACAACTGGGCTTAGCACTTCTGATAGAGTTAACACTTCTGATAGGGATAAGCAATGAAATGACTAATAGTGAGGCTATTGTAAAAAAGATCCCTGCAGCCCTTGAGGGTTCCAGAAAAGCAGAGCAGCCCTTTTTAATTGCAGCCCCCTACATGTGACAGGCACCACACTGGCACTGGAAATGCAATGACGAACTAGACAACATCTCTCAGGGAGCTGTGTTGCAGAGCTGATCCTAGACACCCAAAACGTAAATCCCATCCATCCATGCAACCCAGGTCTGCCAGGACGGTCTCATTGGTTTATGGTCCCATGGGAGCCAAGAGAAGAGTCGCCTCTCTGCTATATTTGACATTTGATAGTACCCAGGGCCAAAAGAAGAGAGAAAGGAGGTCTTCATCACCACTGCCCAATGCTAATGAAGCCCTTCACAATTAGCAGGCGGCTCAGGGGCTGCCCAGACCACAGACGGCTGCAACATTCAGCTGTGCCGCAGCAGCCTGCTGAGTCCAAGGCAGAGCTTTTATGCTAGAACTTTCTCCTTCCCCTTTCACCTGGCATTTGGAGCCCCGCCAACAATGCTTGTACCCTTCTCTCTGCCTGAGCCACAAAGCTTCTCAGGGAGGCTAGCAGGACTCTCACTGATCAAACCAAAGACAGATAGATGGGCATGGGGATGGCAATGAGGGAGGGGTCCAGAAAGACTGGTTTGGATTCTCTTCGCTCCTATCACCAACTATCCAATTTCCCCCCAACATATAAGTTCTCCCTCCCTTTACTGACGGCTAGACTCCAAGTCCCTAGCTTGGTACAGAGTTTGTTCTTTGACCTCCTCAGAGCATTCAGCAACTAGTGATCAAAACAGCCCTCTCCAAGGAGAGATGTTTAGCTTTATGAAAATTCCTAAAACCATTGGGATATATTTTCCTGCCAAGACATCTGACAACTGGCCTATTTTTAAAGTTCCAACCAATAATCTCTTAAAAGCACTCCGCATAGAGACAAAGGGGCAATGATGAAAAAAGTAATGAGGCCAGTATTAGGTTTTTGTTTTTCAAGCAAGCCAGAACTGACCCATCCAAACAAATAATATTCTCTTCAAAGCTCTCCCCTTAGGAGGCTCTATGCTTATACCACTGGGGTTATGTTTGCTCAGAACATTTTTGGAAAGTCGTGTTATGGAACAGCTTTTGTTTCCCAGAGAGTGTCCAGGATTAGTTAAGAAGTATTCAACCAGCAGCTGTCACTGTTTGTCAGGCACTGTGTTAGTCCTGGGGTGGGGGATCCTACAGGTAACTACAACAAGGTATCTACCTGGCAAGATGCTTACCACCTGGCGGAGACGAGTTCTGAACACCTACCATAAGCCAGGTACCAGTCAACAGCTTTTTTTTTTTTGAGTCATGGTCTCACACCACTGCTCAGGCTGGAGTGCAGTGGCACGATCACGGCTCACCACAGCCTTGACCTCCTAGGCTCAGGTGATCCTTCTGCCTCAGCCTCCCAAATAAGCACACAGGCACACACCAACACACCAGCTAGGTTTTTTTTTTATTTTTTGTAGAGATGAGGTCTCACTATGCTGCTCAAGCTGGTCTCGAACTCCTGGGCTCAAACAATTCTCCTGCCTTGGCCGCTCAAAGTGTTGGAATTACAGGAGTGAGCCACCACATCCTGCCAGGCAACAGTTTTTGATATGTTCCATTTAATATGGGGGAAAAAAAAAGCAAAGACTGAAACTGAGAGAGATTAAATTAATTTAGCCAAAGTCACATAACCAAGAACCCATGGAACTGGTCCTAGCCCAGGGCCATCAAGCTCCCAACAGGTCCTCTCACCACAGTAGCGCCCTGAAGTAAACAGATCCTCCAGGGCAGGATGCTGAGGCAGGAGAGGTGGCTCAGAGCAGTGAAACTCGATAATCTCCTCCTATGTCAAACATTCACCTCCCATTTACCTTTTCATCAAGAGGTTCTGACAAGCCTAGTGGGTAGTGAGAGTTTCTTTAGATATAAAACAGGACTTTTTTATACCCCTACTATTTACGTCAACTAAGACACATGGACACTTAGGCACGTTTACATACACCTCACTCACTCACTCACTCACGCAGAGTCTCATCTATTCAAGTGGCCACCTCACAATCAGGCCTATCTCTCAACATGTCAAAACTAGTTTCTTACAACTGCCAAAAGGTGGAAGCAACCCAAATGCCTGTCAATGAATAACTGGATAAACAGAAGGTGATGTAGACAGACAACGGAATATCATTCAGCCTCAAAAGGGAAGGAAATTCGCACACATGCTATTATACAATGTGGATGAACCTTGAACACACTATGCTATGTGAAATAAGCCAGACACAAAAGGACAAATACTGTATGATTCCACTTATGAATTTGCCTGAAATAGAGACAGAAAAATAGAATGGTGGTAGCAAGAGGCAAGAAAAGAGGAGAATGGGGGAGTTAGTGTTTAATGGGTACAGAACTTCAGTTTGGGAAAATAAAAAAGTTCTGGAGAATGGATGGTGGTGATGGCTGTAAAACAATGTGAATGTACTTAATGCCACTTAAAAATGATTAAAATGAATTTTATATTGTCTATTTTGCCATGTTTCAAAAAAACAAATTTGTTTCTTCTCTTTGGGGATCTGAATGTATAGTCTCTTCTACAAAGGATCTCTGGACACATTCATATGATCAGTGTCTTTCTATTCTCTTCCCAGCCTCGGGTCACGAGTCCTGAGATGAGAGGGGTAGGAGACTGGCGGGTGGGGCCCATCCAGGGAGGACTCTGCAAGCAAAGCAAGCAGGCATTCTAAAATCAGCCCCAGAAAATCCCCTAGACGCTTAGAAGGCTTAGAGCCTGAATCAAGAGCAGGAAGGGAGGACCTAGAATTAGCAGACACATCCCCCACCACCCTAAGATTTGCAAAACAGCATTTTGGCTAGTGTATTTGGCCCAATATAGAGCAGAGCAAAAAAATTTTATGGAGGAACAGTGAAGAGACTGCTAGTCCTAAGACTGATGTCTCCAGAAAATCTTGGTTCTCTGACCAACGGCAACTTTCCCTAATAAATAATAATGCTGTAATGCCAAGCAGTCCATCATGCCATACCCTGCGTCCTATTTTCTGTTTATGTCTTCCCATCATGTCACTGTACATTATGGGTTCAATTTTAAACTACCCCAAACTAACAGCAAACCTGCAAAAGTTCAGGCAGCAGCTCTGTGTTATGCAGCTTTAATCAGGAAGACAGATTCAGTGGTGACCTGGGGCCTCACCCAGGACCCAAATGGAGTCTGCAGCATTCTTCTTCCTCCTGGCTCTCAGATACCTGGTAAAACCCAAATGGGTTAGTAACCTACCAAGGACCAGTGAAGAAAATAGGAGTCCTGGGAAAACAATAAAATTCCTGGAAGGAAATCAATATTTATCAAAGACCGACAAAACGTAAGGTGTCATATCTTTTATTTTTCATGGAGCCTTCTAAATCTATAATTTTCAAGTTTTTAAAATGAGGAAATGGAAGAAATTCAGCAATATGCCCAAGGAGCAGAGCTAAGATTTAATTCTAAGTCATCTGACTCCGAAGTTTACACTCTTTCCATTACACTAGGCTGCCTCTCAGACTGACTTTTTTTTTCTTTTAATCCTGCTTGCCCAACTTCTAATCTTCTCCAACTTTTCCATAGGCCCCAGCCCAGCCCAACTTTCCATTTGGGCAAAAAGAACATCATCCCAACTGCTATGACCCAAGTCACATGAAATGGCGGGAAGAGGTTTCATAAACACAAGTCCAAAAGCCTCTTTAAATAGATAGGAAAATAGAAATTATTTTTAAAGGGATATGCTTCTAAAGAAAGTCCTCCTGTTCTGCAGCCCTGGACTTAACATAAACCAGTTCTGATTCTCACCCTACACTGCCACAGAGCAGCTGAGGCTGAACGTGGGCCCCATAGCCTGTGTCCTACTCCAGAGAGCCTGGAAGTCTGCACAGCAAGTATGCTATGTCTGAGCCAGCCACTATAAGGGAAAGTCACACCAGACCAGTAACCAGTTTGGTTCCATGTCATCTAAGGGATTTATTCTTCAAATGTAGAATTGCTAAAGCCCAAAATATAAATACCCAGGCTTGAAGACCAAATCAACTCCTTTAAAAAAAAAAAAAAAAAAAAAGAGCAATTCAGCAATACTTTCCATGCAACTATACTTGTTTTGTGTAAGTATTTTTGTGAATGTGAATATAGTTTCATTTATCCCTCTCCTCCTTTCCTAACAAGCACCAACAATCAGCAGATGACAAAATCTCAACATCTGGCTCCTAGTTCCTGGTTTTCAGTCTTTCTCTGGGCCTGGGAACTCCTGCCTCAACTGAAATCCCTGATGCACTGCTTGAAGTCTGATGGTAATGGAGTTGAACTGGTCAGGGAGCACAGCAGCCCTCCTGACATGGGTGCTGCTTTCCTCCAGGGACCTAGAAGTCCTTAAAGATAGCACCATTACAAGAACCACTTCTGGTCACCTTCTGTGAGAAGACCACAGAGCTCTGCTTTCTCAGAAGCAGGACTACAGCTTCTGTTGAGGACAGAAGCTCAGAAGCAGAACACACTAGATGCTGAGCTCAGGTTGCCTGGAAGCAGTTAGGTCCTCCACTGTCCCCTTCCTTTTCTTGGCTGGTCTAAACTGAACACTGTGAAGTGATGCTGAGCATCTCTTTACCACACAGAGATTAGAGAAATCCCTGGCTAACAGCCATTGTTTTAGAATTTAATGTCCAGACTTTAGAACCACCTCCTACGTGGGCCTGTAGGATCCCCTGCCTGACCCCATGGGATTTTTTTATTGCAAACAATCTAATTTACAGTGTGCTCAGCGTATTCCTCGCAGACACACAAAACTGAAGACAAAAGCTTCACAGAACAGTACTTACTTCTGCATTATGCAATGCATTCTGATGCTTGCTATTCTATTCTGTGTCATTAAAACACATTTGTTGTGACCATCTAAACTGATCCTGATTTGAAGATCATCATCTGTAGTTTTAAAACTGCTGTGGTTCATACAGCCAGTCCTACCTTTTTGAGTTAAAGGTCTGTGCTGACATCATAGGTCAGACAGAAGGTTTATTTCTACTTTATTCCATTTATCTGGATAACTCAAGTTTACCCAAAGCCCACATCAATACTTTTAAGAGAATTCAAAGTATCCCAGCGGCCTCACCCGCAATGACTTCTCACCACACACCTTGTTTTCAAGGATAGCCCTAAAAGAATTCAACCATGTGTTTATGGAACCATTCCTAACAACCTTTAAGATTCCACAGAGAAGGGTAAGAGGACTAATGATGGGTAACTATTTGTCTAATGTTTTGCTAAACTGGATCCTAGACCCTTCAGACTGGCAAACATAGAGCTGGATTACAGAACAAGTGATTTATGAGCATTTACAGGGAAAGGTAGAACCCAAATTCTAAAAAACAAGTTCACAGTTAAAAAGTTGCCAGTCCAGAATTTCAATTTAGGTGTTCTCATTCTTCCTACCCTTTCAAAAGACTGGGAGGGACAGTGAATAGGATAAATCACAGAAATCAAGAGCCCAGATTATCTCGATTGAAACACTAGGCCAAAATCAACAACAAAAGAATGTGAAGGTTCAAATTTTGATTTTAAGGAAATCAATTGTACAAAGTGAAGCTGACCCGGTTTCACAGCAGTTAGTGTATGGAAGACTGGGGGTAGGAATTAGTTTAACCTCCAGTTCAGTGAGCAGCAGTCCTGCATGACTCCACAGATGCCAACAGATGTGACTCCTGGCTGCATGACGGAGCAGGTGGTCCAGGCATCTCCCATACTCCCACCCAGGCCAGCTGCTCTAGCAGTGCCTCTGCCATCCTCTCTCCCTTCTCACTCCCACGGCAGACCTGACACTACCTCCCCAACAGAACATGGCTCTGCTCCAGCCTCACCCTGCCCTTCTGGTATACAGCAGAATTGGAAGACCCATGGCAAGAAGGAAGAGAGAAGGAAGGGAGGGAGGGAAGGAAGTTGGGAGAAAAGAAGGGGAGAGAACTGGAGAAATTATGGCAGGGCCCACAATGTCACTGTGTACCCCCCAAACTCAGGGGGCAAGACAGGAAGATGAGGGTGAAGAGAGGGAAGAAGAAACAGTGGAGAGGAAAGGGACACAGAGCCAGGAAAGGAAAGAGGAGGGGAAAAGGCAGCGTTGAGGGAAAAGACTGACCACTCCCAGTCCTCTAATACTCACTTTCATTCTTTCTCTTCCAACCAGCTCCTTCCTGGTCCTTATTCAGAGTCTATTATATACCCATTAACACCCCTATCTGGGAATCGCTGGAATTCAATATACTGGGTTAAAACTCAGGCTCTACCAATCACAAGCGGTGTAAATTTGGGCCAATTATTTAATTTCTCTAAGTCTTAGTTTCCATATCTGTGAAATAGGGCTAATAATATCTGTCTCAGCCGAGCTCGGTGGCTCAGCCTGTAATCCCGCGCTTTGGGAGGCTGAAGTGAGTGGATTGCCTGAGCCTGCGGGTTTGAGACCCACCTAGGCAACTTGGCAAGACCTCATCTCTACAATAAATCAAAAAATTAGCTGGGCATGGTGGCGAATGCCTGTAGTTCCAGCTACTTGGAAGGCTGAGGTGGAAGGATTGCTGGAGCCCAGCAGGTGGAGGCTGCAGTGGCTGGGAGCGTGCCACTGCACTCCAGTCTGGGCGACAAGAGTGAGACTCTAACTCAATAATAATAATAATAATAATAATAATATCTATCTCATAATTTTGGTGTGGGATTAAATGAGAAATATATACATATATGTGATTTTTTTTTGAGTTGGAGTCTGTTGCCCAGGCTAGAGTGCAGTGGCATGCTTATGGCTACCGCAGCCTCAACCTGTTGGATTCAGGCAATCCTTCCACCTCAGCCTTCCAAGTAGCTGGAACTACAGGCGTGCACCACTATGCCCAGCTAATTTTTTGATTTATTGTAGAGACGAGGTCTCACCAAGTTGCCCAGGCTGGTCTCGAGCTTGTGAGCTCAGGTAATCCTCTCACCTTGGCCTCCCAAAGTGCTGGGATTACAGGCGTGAGCCACCACGTCCGGCCACATATATGATTATTAAGTGCATGTGTGGTTGGGGGGGCGTGGTAAGAGAGAAAGGGAGAAGGAGAGGGAGAGGAAGAGAGAGAGAATGCTTAACACAGTGCTTGGCACATAGAAAGTGCTCACTGGTAGCTACTTTTAGTTATAATGTACAACCTGGTCAGCTAGATATGGCAGCAATCATATTTTACTATCTCAAAGGTCCAGCTTCTACCTCTGACAAGGCCAAGGTTTAAGAGGAAATGGTACAAGCATGGCCTCTGTTCTTCCTACTCTGTTTCCTGAGGACACCATTTTCTAGTTGGAGCATGACTAGCTTGGAGCATTATCAGCTGCTACTATTTCTCAGGGTCCCTTTGGAGTCCAAGTGACCACTAAGATGACTTTCTCCATGAAATTCACAGCTGGCATTAGCAATGAGGAAAAAAACAACAACCACAATGCCAGTACATCTAAGTGGGTTTCTAACTATTCCCTAAGTGTCTCATCACACTTCCTAAGGTCCCAGAATATGAACTGAGACACTGCAGAGGTAATGTGGCCCAAGCCTTCCCCTGAGGTCTGAGTCTCCCTGCAGTACACTAATAAGGAAAGGGGGTTCCATACAAACTGTACCCATTCTCCAGAAAAAACTCAGGGCACAAATCACACTCAATGATGTCAGCTTCCTACAGGAAGGACAGGCACAGTGTCCCTAATTAAAAATTAATACAGGCCTCTTGGGGGCAATTCATACCAGCAACCACCAAACTGACTCATTTTAATTTGGAGGTGTTAGAATCTGAGAGTGATATAACATAGTTCACCAAACCAGCAACACAGGCAAGTGTCAACTACAAGTTGGGAGGCCTAGGAAAACATCCACTGATTCAGACTACATGCCTATCACAACTTGATCAAACTTTCTGAATCTATTTCCATGTCTGAAAGATGAAGGTAATAACAGTTGTTGTGAGAAGTGATTAAGGCATGATGCAGTTAGAGGAACAGTACAGTGTTTGGCAAAGATTCAAGAAATCTCAAGGTTCTTTCCCCTTTCTGCACCAATAAGCAAATCTGAAAAGATCACAACTACACAGTGCCAAAAAACACGAGAAACAGAATTTCTCCCTTTTAGATAAGAGAACACTACAAGGCAGACTTAGTACTGGTATCAGCAATGAAGGCACCTCATTCCTCTTCTCATCACCCTGGGTGTCTGGAGGTTGGGTGGGGGAATCTTTGTGCCTGGTTCTCCAACTGTGCAAACAATGGCTAGCCCTGTCTCCTGAGGGATAAGCTGAAATAGAACATACCTCACATGGGAACAGGGCTTTCTGCAATTCTAAGCACTGTGATGAGCATCATATGTGCTTACTTTTCCTCACCATGACTGTGGAAGGTAGAGAGGGCCAGTTATTACTAGTGAAGACACAGGCGACCTGCCCCAGGTGGCATTAGTAAAAGAAATAATTCTCCAGGATCCTCTGCACAGACCCGAAACTCTCCACATAAGAGCGCTCGCAGGAATGTCACAGTTCTCTGGCCTAGCCTAACAGATATGTCCTCACATCTTGGTGTTAAGGGGTTCCCAAGAGGAACCAAATTCTCTTGGGGCAGCTCTAATCACAACTACAGTTGGCTGCCCACAGGTCTGGAAGCAGGTCTCATTATTGTGCTCTCCAGACAGATGGAGGGACACTGTCCCGAAGCACAATAGCACTATAGGTTGAAGGGCAGCTTTGAATTTGTCTGCACAACGGGTTCAAATATTGTTTTCTGTCCTCTAAATGTCATGGGTATAGCTGTCAAGGGGCCAAGGGGAATCACCCAAATTGGACAGTGCCTTGAGGGCAGAAGCTCTGTTTGATTTACCTTTGTTTCCATAGCACCTAGCCGGGTGCCAGGCACAGAGTGAATGTTCAGGAAACTTCTGATGTGAAAGATGAGAAAGGTCATGGACTCAAGATCCCTAAAGCAGAGCTACAGCTCACTTCTGGACTGAACAGAGTCGACCTCAGAGGCCAGAAGGACAGGGGCAGGGATGCTGAACGCATGGGTGATGAGAAACCTCTCTTTAATCAGGCACTGAGCCGATTAGAGAAGGATCAACCTTTCAGAATCAAAAGGCTGGAAACTGTGCGCCTTGACATTTCATTTTGCCTCTCCCCAGACTCAGAGCAGGGGCCAACAAAACCATCTCTGGAAAAGACACAGAGGCCCAGGTGACATGTATTGTTAATTTACATATGAATGTGGCATTACTAAGTCACCAGAAGCTGGAGAAGAACGGAAGACACTTTCCCAGGTGGCCATCCCCAAAGTTAGATAGCTGCTGACAGAGGTGAGAGGAGGAAGAGGACATGTGTAATGTGCAGGAGGTTATGGGAAGCAGCATCCCAGATGGGGCAGCCCTCTTTCTCCAGGTCCCTCGGCTAGAGCTCAGCCCTGAACTTGGCTTCTCATCCCATCCTGCTGACTACATCTCCCCAGATCTGCTGATGGCCTCCATTAAGATCCCTGGACAGGGCAAGTTCTGCTACTCTGCTCATACTTCCTGCTGGTACCCTCTTCAACCTGTTGCATCTACTTGCTTAGGACTAAGAGGGCTATCCTAAGCAAGCAGATGCAACAGGTTGGAGAGGGTACCAGCTGGGCAGCTCAAGAAAGACCTAGAAAACCACTGCCAAACCAGTCTCAGCTGGAAACTCTAACAATTGTTGGGAAGGACCCAGGGAAGAGCCAATAGTAAAGAAACAATGCCTTAAGTTTTCCCCAGGTACCTTGAACTCTCCATGGTCCTCTAGCCTCCTCTCACCCCTACCACCTCCCAGAAGGAAACAGACCTGGCTTTCTAACATGCTGACAATAAGGGCCTATCAGGCAAACAGGGAAAGGTCTCAGCCAAAAGGAAAGTGCTCAGTGGGCTGTTTGTTAGTAGGAAAGCTGAAGACAGTGCCTCTTGGTCACAGCAGCACTGTGATAGAGGAAGGAAAGTGCAAGGGCAGGACTGACACTACGAAGGCTGCAGACCTAGAGGATGAACTCTGAGGGTCTCAGCACCAGCAGCACCCTGAAGGCTGCTGACGACACTGCCTCACTCCCTAGTACAATATCCTGTACCAGAGCAGTATAGACAACAGCAGCTAAAAGCCCAGACTCTGCAGACAGACAGCCTGTATTCATATACTAGAATTTTCTCTGACACTTGAGAAGTCATTTAACCTCTCTGTGTCTCAGTTTCCTCCTCTACAAAATAGATATATTAATAGCACAGCACCTCAAAGAGCCATTTAGGAGGATTAAATAAGCCAAAATATTTAAAGCACTTAGTACGATGCCTGGCTCATATTAAGCACTCAATAAATATTAGCCAAAATCATCTTTATTTTCACCATCAGCTTTTTGAGAAGAATCCCTCCTGGGATATTCTCCATAGCACCAAGTATAGCCAGCCTTGTCAATTAAAAAAAACTACCATTTACCATATACGCAAGGCAGTTTACGTACATCATTCAGTCCCCACTATTAACACAATGCAGAAAGTATTTTCACAGAAGGTAAGTGTCTTGCCTAAAATGATATTAGTGATTGGCCAGGCTGGGATTGAAACTCAGCCTGACTCTAGAGCCTGCTTCTTTTTCCCATAGGCTATACTGCCTGAGTGATGAACACCACTTTCTGAGCCCTGAACAGAGTGAGATGGGAGTGAGAGCCCAAACAAAATTCAAGTAAGAGAGTAAGAGAGTATAAAATGAGATGCTGGAATCCCCAGAAGAAATTTACTAGCTTGTCAAGGTCTGTATCTTTTCCTGGATCTGGTTTTGTCATTTGCAGTTTTCGCTTTGACTCTGGATTTCAGATTACACAGGGCACTACATGGTAGCGCACTGCCTTCAATACAAAACCAGCAAGCATGCAGTCTGAAATTATTTTTATGGACAGGGACAAGACTTCTCATAATGTCCCAGTTGCCCAATGATACTGATTATTCATGCTAGCACACCTCCAAAAACTTCACATGCTGTTGGCACTCTGACCAGAAACCAGACACACAGAATCTGTATAAGGGGCAGAGAGACACTCTGCTTATACTAGCCCAGAAATCCTGCTTTTGGAAGAAGTGTCATTTCAACAGAACAGAAAGTGACATCACAACCAGAGAAATCCTATCAGCTCAGAGTATGCTAACATCTTGATAACCAACATTCCCACTTCAAATTCCTGACTTTCCTCACTTTCTTCAAGGGCCTCATCTCTTAAGCTCCACGAACTGTCAGCACCACAGGAAGTTGGGGGGTGGGGGGAAAGAAATGGAACGAATAGCCCCAAAACCTGTTGCTTACTGGGCCTGAAATGAGGACACTTCAGGGACACTCATTAACCCACCCAGTTGTGATTGGAGAGCTCAATGTCATAGTGACTGAATCCTTCTAACTCCAGCTCCTCACCACCATCAGCACTTCCTAGTTCTGCAGAATGATCAATCCCAAATAGCCATTTCCTGCTTACCAGTGGCTCCCTTATAAGAAAACTGCCTCATCCTTCCTCTCCTAACAGTCATGCACAGAGAGGGATCAGAAACAGGCAGGGAATGACTGCCTAAGACCAAAGAAAATGCCAGGGAACAAAAAGAGACAAGAAAACTGCAACAGGTCTATATCGAGAGAGAAGCTCTTTCCCCAAGAGAAAGGTCAACTTGATGGCTCCCCCTATTTCATCACAGTGAGGTATGAAAAAAAGCATTCCCTTCTTCTGGGCTGCCTATACTCTTCTTAGGGTGTCATTGTGGCTATCTGGTTAAAGACAGGCAACAACTGGCACTAGACCTAGAGAAAGAAGGCCAGAGTTGATTACACGAGCACAGTAAGGGCCCAGATTTAATTCAATCATGCAATCAATCACTTAATCCAATCATTCGGCTCCAAGAAATCCAGGAAACACAACTAGCAATCTCTTTCCTGGGCAGGTGGTAATGAAAACTCATCATCAAGGTGCTTTCCAACTTTGTCAGTCTAGAACCCTCTGAGACCTCTAGGGATTCTGAACTAGGAAACCTGGGGTAGTTTGCTAAGAGTAAGAAAGTAAGTTTAAGGACAGCGATCACCGGAAGCCTACAGATATTACATTCCAATAGTGGTTTCTTTGGTCCCTGGCCTTTTTTGTACTTCTCTTTAACTGTCCCTTGCCCCAGCTCCCTCCAACCTCAAGAAACTAGGAGTTAGAATTTTATTCCTTTTCTAATTAAACATTTTTTCCTCCATTAGCTAATCTACACTGACCCTATCGAGGAGAAATCTGAGCTAGGGTAACTGTAGTAGGTGGTTTATTTTCATAACAGTAAAATATCTAAACCAAATATGCCCCGTGTTTCAGCAGCTTAAACATTGAGGTCTGACAAGGACCCGAGATTCCACCTCACTTGCCAAGGCCTAAGTGTGTATGTTTAAGTGAGGGAAAGTGATTATGAGGCGTGTCTGAGTGGGGGAAGGAAAATCAATGTGCGGCTATTGCTAGAAAAATGAGATTGCACACCTAATCCTAGCCCCAAGAATAAGAAAGACTGAGTGTCAGCACCCCTAGGTGTGAAGGGCTGCGCCTCTCCCAAACCAGCTACGGTCTGCACCACGGGACCCGGGGACCGGGGAACCAGGGAACGCAGGGGCCCGGCCGGACTTCATGTCTCACTCGACTTGTTTACAACCAGTTGACAGCTACGCGGTCCTTCCGGCCTGGGCTCGGGCCGGCTTCAAGGCTGTGGCACCGCCGGGGAAGGCCGAGGGGGGCCAGTTGTGCCGGGGGGCTTTTCCTCGTCGCGGTCTCCGCCTCCGCCCCAGCACCACCGCGGGCCTCCAGCGCGCCCCGCCCACCGCCCACCGCCCACCGCCCACGCGCGGAAGCCCGCGGCGGGGCGGGGGCGCCTCCCGGCATGCTCTGCGGCGGCGTGGGCCACGTGACGAGGAGGCGGTCGCCGCCGGGACGGGCTCCACCGGCGCCGGCTGCTGGGTCTGCGCCCTGCAGGCGGGGAAGACGCAGGGCTGCCGCTGCATGTTCGTACGGAAAGGATCACCGCGCTGCTAGAGGCAGCTCCGTGGTCTCGAGAGAAACGATGCGTTTCAGTCCGGGTTTCCCCGTTTGTAAAATGGGTCTACTTGTGGACGGCTTCGGGGAGAAATGCCAGGGACATGGTGGGCTCCCAGATCTGAAGTCCTCCCCCATCACCACCAGGAGCAACATATGTTGGTCCCACTATTCGTTAGTTTTGTGCAAGAACCGACCTTTTAAACATCTACCTCTTTTTTTTTTTTCCTGAGTTGGAGTCTCACTCTGTCGCCCAGGCCACCGCAGCCTCGACCTGCCGGGCGCCGGCGATCCTTCCGCCTCAGCCTTCCGAGTAGTCGGAATTACAGGCATGCGCTACCACGCCCGGCTGATTTTCTGATTTATTGTAGAGATGAGGTCTCGCTGCCCAGGCGGGTCTCCAACCCGCGGGCTCAGGCAATCCACTCACCTCAGCCTCCCAAGGCGCGGGATTACAGGCTGAGCTACCGAGCCCGGCTGCATCTGCCTCATTTCTTCGGCCGATCCTGTGCCCAACTACAAGGACAGGTTGAAAGGGTACTGGTTCTGCATCCAAAGCTGTCTACCTGAAACGTATTTTCCTAGACCTCCAGCAGTGAAAGGCTCAGGCTCCAAGTACTATTTGTTTAGACCCCAGGGAACTTTTGATAATTCAATTTTAAACGGAATTCAGTTTACCTCTGCAGTATGAAAAACAAAACTAATAAAGAGTATAAAAATTAATAGCATAAGCATGTAAGAAAAATATTTGGCATGCCATAAAATACGAATTACAAATAATTGCTAACTCAGTAATTAGATCCCCAATATAATTATACAATATCAGGAAAGTAATAACATGGCTTATCTTCAGAAAACATTAACAGCAGGGCAGGGTGGCTCACTCCTGTGATCCCAGCACTTTGGGAGGCCAAATGGAGAGGAGTGCCTGAGCTGAGGAGTTTGAGACCAGCCTGTGCAACAAGTCTAGACCTCGTCTCTACAATAAATCAAAAAACTAGCTGGGCGTGGTGGTTCACCTGTAATCCTAGCTACCTGGAAGGCTGAGGCAGAAGAACTGCCTGAATCAAGCAGGTCGAGGCTGCGGTAGCCATGATCGTGCCACCTGCACTCCAGTCTGGGTGGCAGAGCGAGACTCCAACTCAAAAAAATAAATAAAAATAATTTTAAAAACAACATAAACATAATCTAGGCTAGCCACACCCTAACAGGCATCATAATTGGTCAACACTGTGAGAATTTCCTGTATAAAACTTCTTGTGTGTGCTGATGAAGACGTATGAGGCTGGGGAAGGCCCGGCTAGTTTTCTATCCTGGGTGGTTATGAGAAAAATGAATTGAGCAGGCAGCAATGGAAATTGTCTTTCTGGGGAGTACAACATATTTTCACTCTGGGGAAATGAGCAAAAAGATGTGACAACAGCACTGAAGATAAAAATGACACCAGGAAAGAGAGTTTACAGTGTCTTGAAACAAAGCAGTGCATCGTTCTGGCAAATTTACAGCCAAGATTTTTCCAGAGACCATTGGCTACTTAAACAGTAAGTGAAGGATATTCAACAATGCTGTACCCAAAGTAAGAGGCTTTCACTTCTGCAGCTGACAAGAGAAAACCTACAACTTCACACAGCTTTGACCTCATTTGAAATCTGGAGCCAAAATGAACTTTCTTAAAGTCAGAGGTTCCTCTGCACTAGGGAATAAACTTCTCATAAAACTTATTATTTGGGCAGACATGGTGGCTTACACCTGTAGTCCCAGCTACTGGGGAGGCTGAGGCAGAAGGATCACCTAAGCCCAGGAAGTCGAGGCTGCAGTGAGCCATGATGGTGCCCCTGCACTCCAGCCTGGGAAACAGAGTGAGAATCCAACTCAACAACAACAACAACAAAACCCCAAAAAACCCCTTAGAATTAGAATTTGACAGAAGTACTGGCAAAAATGTGTACTTTAAAAAAAGAATCAAGGCAACCCTGTTTCGGGTCCCCTCCCGCTTGAGAGCTTTTCTGTCTTAATAAACTCCCTGCTTTCTCACCAAAAAAATAATTAAAAAAATAAAAAGAATCAAAGTATTACTACTCTTGCTTGGCCAGAAGGGTCAAATGAGGCTAAGTGTGGTGGCTCACGCCTGTAATCCCCAGCACTTGGGGAGCCCCAATTGGGCGGATTGCTTGAGCCCAGGAGTTTGAGACCAGTCTGGACATAGTGAAACCTCATCTCTACAAATAAATAAATAAATATTAGCCGGGCATGGTGGCAGGCACCTGTAGTCCCAGCTACTCAGGATGTGGAGATGGAAGGATCACCTGAGCCCAGGAGGTCAAGGCTGCTGTGAGCCATGATCACCATGAGCATGCCACTGCACTCCAGCCTGGGTGATATGGTGAGACCTCAACTAAAAAGAAAGGTGTTAAATGTTCAGAGATTAATTACAGCATAGATAGGAAATAAGAACAGCACTGGTAACTAAGTACAACCAGAAGGGCCTATGAAAAGTTAAAGGTCAGTGATTCAAAGGCTCCCTACACACAGGCCTCTCTCCCACACAGAAAAAACATCCTAAAATTGTGTAAAATATTTAGGAACTAATTCCGTTATCACTCACCCCACATTTTCCAGAAACATTCTGGTGGCCAGAGGATGGGGAGAGACTCCAGAAACATTGAAGCTGGAGTTGAAGATTCTGATTCCCTCCTGCTCCAAACCCTGTCAACATCCTGGGTCAAATCCAAAAATGCAGAAATGCCTGTGCACACATACAGGCCCACATATCTTCAACCTTCCACCAGAAGCACTTATATCTGTGAATGTACCTCCACCACATTCCAGGAGGCTGGCCTCCATAGCTGGAGGCCACGGGCATCTCCTCTCCAGCTGTATCGACTTACACTGCAAGTTTTCACCTGACCCTTGAGGACAGATCTTGAGGCTGGAGTCATTCCTTAGGACTCCCCGTCAGATCATTTGAGGAATTAGAAACTCTTAAGTCCCTGGGAACTGAAGCAAAGCCTCTTAACCAAGCAAGCCCAGAGTGCTGGGAAAGCACTTGTGGGGCAATCAGAAAGGATTTTTCCCCCTATCTTCCAACTCCTAAACACCCATCTGCTCAAATAAACATCAACTGAACCAGCTTTCCTCTCTTGTTGCAAGCTGCTAAAGGGCTTTGAGAGGAGGTTAAGGGTCAGCAGACAGAGGCTAATCGCTGTTGGAATTGCCAGGAAGATGTTCCTGTGAGATGAAGTTCAAAGTGCCCTTGAAGCCCATCTCCACTCCACAAACCTGGAACATTTCAAGTCAGAGGCAGTACAAAATTTTAAAAGAATAAGATGAAGAGAAAGAACATGATATCACAAAGTTGAACTCAATCCTGAAAAATAACACATGATAAAACAATAAGTAAAAATACCTGATAGTGAAACCCTTTGGGCTGGACAGTGGTTTCCTTCAAGATAAGTACAAGAGAATCTCTTCTGTCCATTTCTATACCTAAGTTCCTTGACAGGAAACTTTCTAGACCATGGATTTTCTGAGCTGAAAGGAACATCAGAGATCAACAAGTCTTTGGGTTCTAAACTTGTAGACTGTGGGCTGGGATCTAGACAGACTTCTAGTTAAAAATGTCCTGAAATGGCAAAATGGTCCATGAAATGGGCCTCTCTAAAGGAAGAGGGTATGTGACTTTCAAGCACTTTCCAAAATGGCATAAGACCCAAAAGGGGTTAAAAACCCCTGATCTAGTCCTGCTCCTGGATTTGACAGATATGGCACAGAAAACTCAATTGAGTGCTCCAGGTGACAGAGTAAATTATATGTCACCTTCTAAAGCTGGATGGGGCCCATGGGAGGAGGAGGCGACCACATGAGCTAACAGGTCTTTTCCATTTCTAATTACAAGGATTCTGTGGAGTCTCCAGCCGCCACTGTGTCTGGCTTTCTGGGTTTGGGTGTGTCAGTCGCCACTCTGTTGCCGGGGTGTACAGATGGCTAGGGGACTGGGATGGCTGGATATGGCCAGTGGCCAGCCAGCTAGCACCCAGGCACCAACTCTCAGCCACAGTGCTTCTTGGGGGCTCAAAAAAGGGGGCTCCAAAAGCCCAGTCCACAGGATGAGGCACAGTTCAATCCTCTAAGGACCGATCACAAAGGCTGGCTACATAAGAAAAACTAGTATACACCATCTCTCTCCAGTACCATATGGTGTCTTTTCCTGGCCTGGGCAATTAAGAACAACTTCACAAGAGAAAAAGGAGCACTGTTAGAATAATTCAGAATAGAAACTTGGTTGCAAAATAAAGTGCAATTTTTATTTAATTATTTTTACTTTTTTGAGTTGGAGTCTCACTCTGATGCCCAGGCTAGAGTGCAGTGGCACACTCACAGCCACCCCAGCATCAACTTGCTGGGCTCCAGCAATCCTTCCACTTCAGCCTTCCAAGTGACTGGAACTATAGGTGTGTGCTACCACGCCCAGCTAATTTTTTGTTTATTGTAGAAACGAGATCTCACCAAGTTGCCCGGGCTGGTCTCGAACCCATGGGCTCAGGCAATCCACTCACCTCAGCCTCCCAAAGTGCTGGGATTACAGGCTGAGCCACTGAGCCCGGCCTAAAGTGCAATTTTTAAAAGAAAAACACGGAATGAAACAGTATTTGTAAATAACATAACTGGTAGCTTACTATGTAAAAATGCTGTCAGTATGTGCGGTCAGTGTGCTCGATGGGGCTAAATAAGCAGTTCACACATAAGTAATTAAAGGTCATCATCACAAGGAAACACAAAGACACCCTCTTGAAAACTAAGGAATTACAAAGTGAAACTTTAAGGGACAATTAGACAATACCAAACTACAAATAAGACCCATTGGTGGCAGAGAAATGACAGCACGAGACCCTATAATTGGTTCAACCTTGCTAGAAGATGAAACAAGATAGACGTCATTCTTGGTATTGGGCTTTAACCCGGCAATACCGTGGAAAGAACATTTCCCGAGGTCACTAAAGGGAGAAGAAAAGAGGTAGTTTTTACGAAAATGCTCACTGCTGCATATGGCAACAACTGCAACAAAAATGGAAGCTGCCCAAAAGGTAGAAGTAGGATGATGTAAGCCTGCACGCCAGGTGCAGGTGCAGTGGCTCATGCCTAGAATCCCAGCACTCCTGCTTGAGCCCAGGAGTTGGTGACCAGCCTGGGCAACATAGTAAGATCTCATCTCTACAAAAAAGAAAAAATTAGCTAGGCATGGTGGTGGGTGCCTGTAGTCCTAGCTACTCAGGAGACTGAGACAGAAGAATAGCCTGAGGCTAGAATGTCAAGGCTGCAGTGAGCTGTGATCAAGCCACTGCACTCCAGCCTCGGCAGCAGAGTGAGACTCTGACAACAAAACAAATAAATAAATAATAAAAATAAAATCAAACTGCAGTTCATGACTAGATACTCTGTGTCTCAGTTCCTCATTCGAAAACAGGCTGCTATGAGGATTAAATGAAGTAATCCACATAAGACACTTAGAGCAGTGCCTGGTACATAATGAGTATTTGATAAAAGTTAGCTATGATTATTATTACATATTCATTTTAAATGGAAAGCAGGTGACCTATGTCAATACATTAACATTAAAATGTGAAATGACATTAAAATGATAAAAAATAAAACTAGCACAATCAGATTACAATTATGAAAAACAAAATTAGGCAGCTTATCAAAGACCAAAGTGCACTTTGAATGAGTTAAATCATCAATTTAGTCATGGTTATAATTAGCTTCTTTCTCTGTAATGTTTATGTTTTTATTAAAAACCAAAGAAAGCAATGGACCAAAAAACAAAACAAAACAAAACAAATCAAACCTGCCTCAATCCCTTTGTAGTATGAGGTAGGGAACAGTTCAGGGATCCAAGCTTGTTTGGGTGTCTACATCTCATCCCAAGGGACTCAGCTAAATGTGTGCTCTGTGAAGTCAATATGGTTCTAAGCCACTCCCATGCCAAAGGCTGACTTGGGCACAAGTATGTGACACATTCTGGTCAATGAGACATAGGGGATGTCTGCTGGGAGTCTTCTGAGAAAGCTTCTCAGCCTTAGACACCAGGAAGAGCCATCCCCTCTTTTTCCTCCAAGGGATGTTATCATGTCCTCACAGGACACCAGGACCTGCAGCAGTCATCCTGTGATCACTAGAAAACATGAGTCAACATGCTGTGGGGGACAGGGCAGAGAGATGCAAAGGACATAGGTCTTTGAATAACTTTGCTGCTCTAATGAATTAGCCAGTGTTGGAGCTGCCTCTGCTGGGACTTAGTAATTATAGTGAAATAATACATTTTCTTGATTGTTCAATCCAGTAGGGTTGCAGTTTCTGTTACTTGCAGTAAAGGATATCTTAACTAATGAGGCAGGGAGCCTGAGCTGCTTTTCTGATGCAAGCCCGTCCAACACTGGGCTGGGATTCTGTCAGGACCCTCACTGTATACCATCCTGAGAGAGAGCCCAGAGGAGGTGGAAGAAGAAAAGACACTGGTATTTCCATCTCAACTGTACAAAAAAGCTACAATCCAGTCTAAGGACGACGCCACACAGTACAGCAAGCAGGTGGCAGCACTGGGTGGCAGAGGCCCCGATGTCTGGCCCCTTAACAGGGGACTTCCGAACCACCAACTCTTTCCTTTCTGGATTCACCCACTTCAAAAAGGCTGTGACAAAACTGCCCTCTGGAGTAGAGTTGCCAGAAAAAGCCCAGGATGCCCATTTAAGTTTGAATCTCAGATCAACAGTGAATGAATTTTCAGCATGAGAACGTCCCATAGGTGATGCAATGCCTTTGTCCCGGTTGCACCTCCCACACCGTGAGGTACCAGGCTCAGGACACACCGTAAACAGAGATGGCCTCCCCTGCCCAGGCTGCCTGTCTGGGCTGCCCTGAGTGTTTCTAACCCAGTCGTAGGAGGATGACCAGTGTCTGGCCTCTTGAGGTCTCCCATGGGTCTGGGAATGTCTGATGTGTATTTTATAGTAACAGACAAGAAGTGGCAGACACTTAAAATGTATGGGTGGGGTAAGTGTCATTGTGGTCCTGGGACATTTGGAAAGTATACGGCAGACTGTGGAGGGGACCGAGGGAGGGGATACAGTGGATCCTGACATACATCCCACTTCTAAATCCAACTTCTAAAGAAATTCTCAGTGGAGCAGAAGAGATGATACTTCCCTGATCCTACTCTGTCCAAATATGAAACTTCCATGACTATGAACCAACCACGAGAAGTGAATGAGCAGGGCCTATCCCTCGCCTGTCACTGTCTGTATACTCACCTGACCTACAATCAGGTTGTCCTCACAATCTTTCTCCATCAGGCCATATCTTACAGCATGACCCCTAGCCAATGACAATGATTAGCTTGCTTTGTACCACACTATCTCACAGCTCACAAACAATCCCTTCATAAACCTTGCTGTTGAGAGCAGAGCCCCATTTCCTGAAACCTTGCTTTATGGTTCCTGTCTGGTATCCCCACAGTGTCCTGCCCAGGGCCAGCTCTAGCCCAGAACTAGTTGCAGAGTAAGTGCTTATGAAGAGATAGCTCCTGACAGGAAGATGTATGACCCTCCGGCCACAAAATTCTGCTATTTCAGACAAATCTGTATTCGTGCCTCTGTCTCTCCCCTGATTCATGGCCTCCCCTAGAAGGTACTGTCCTAACAGGTAGCATTGGAAAATAGGTCTGAGGTAGGGTAGCTGGTGTGTATGACCTTCAGAGGAACAGAAGAGAGAAAACCAAGGGAAATGCCTGTGTTCATGGCGAGCCCTTTTAATTGCTTGTCTTATTTATTTCTAGAAATAGGAGGGAAAAACTAAACAGAAACTACAGGTGAGAGTGAGGTAAGCAAGGCTGGGTACATAATTTGCAGGGTCCAGTGCAAAGTAAAAATGCAGCACCCCTGGTTCAAAAAGCAGGAAAAAGTACCAGGAAAGTTATTAAAATATCAACCTCTTTCCTTCCTTTCTCTCACGTTCTCTCTTTCAACCTGATGTAGTGTTTCTTATTTGCTATTTAGTGTCTTGCTCCCTGGAGCACCAGCAGGCCCTGTGCGTGAATGCAGAACTTCACAGGACCCAGGGCCCAGACCCTTGACTCTGGCCACTCAGAGTATCTGCCAGGTTCCTCTCCTGCCAGGCACCAGGCCCAGGAGCAAGTGGTCCCCTCTTCCCACAGACCCACCAGAGGATAGGCAGCATCCAAAGTGATTGACACCTCCGTGCCAGGACATGCTTGGTATCTGGAGTGACTTGGAGGCTCATCTCCACCAAGTTGCACACTTGTGGCCCTGCCTGCCTGGGGTGGGGATGGCCACCACAACCTACCTTGGAACACCGGCAGCAGCACCAACCCATCCCTCCCTGAACCCTCGCCCAGGCTCCGATGGGGTAGGAGGCTCCAGCAGCTGCCGGGGGTAGGGGGTAGGGAGAGGGAAGCCGGGTGAAGCTGGTGCTCAGGCAGTTCGTGCTTCATTGTCCAATCAGACTCCACATACAAAACACCAACTCAAAGATAGAACGATGAAGAATTTCAAGACAGCAACTGCAGAGCATTCAGCCCCTTTCTGAGCATGGGACCTGCACAACTGCACTGCTCACACCCTCATGAAGCCAGCCCCTTACCGAAAAGTGTGTATTGTTAAGAGAGAAGAAGGAATGAAAACAAAACAAACACAAAAGATTCTCCAGTTAACTGAAGGTGCCCAATTAATTGGGTGCTCATCAATAGGATGAAAAATGAAACTTCATCACATAAAAAAATCAGGTCAACGCCCTGTCCAACTGACAAGACATTTCTCAGCCTAACATCTCACACCTCTTTCCTTCCTACCCACCCCACCCTCTGCCCCAAATTCTTTGACTCCAGCTTGATATCCTCTTGAGATGCTGCCAAAGTAAATAATTCCTTGCAGTGGTTCCTAAGCAGATGCAGTAACCTGTCCCCAGCCCTAGAGGGTGTTTTTCGTTTTTGTTTTTGAGTTGGAGTTTCACTCCTCCGCCCAGGCTGGAGTGCAGTGGCACGCATGCTCATGGTCACCCCAGCATCAACCTACTGGGCTCTAGTGACCCTTCTGCCTCAGTCTTCCGAGTAGCTGGAACTGCATACACGTGCTACCACGCCTGGCTATTTTTTATTTTATTGTAGAGACAAGGACTCACCAAGTTGCCTGGGCTGATATTGAACCCACAGGCTCATGCAATCTACTCGCCTCGGCCTCCCAAAGTGCTGGGATTACAGGCTGAGCCACTGAGCCCAGTCTAGATGGTGTTTAAAGTGTGTGTGTGTGTGTGTGTGTGTGTGTATGGCAAATAGTGTTCCAGAGCCAAAGATGCCCAAGGACCTGCAGTGTGTTGGACAGTCCCAAACAATGAGGGCTGTCCCACCCAAAATGCCAACCATGGCCCGTTTAGAAAAACTGCCCAGGGAAACTGAGTAACCAAAGTTTAAGTGGAAACCTACCCATCTGGACCTCCTATCTTTTGTCATGACGGCAACAAATGCTGAACAGAAGTTCCTCAGGAGCATTGCACATCTCCTCCCCTGGGGTTTGAGCTGAACCCACTGGGGTGTTGGCCCTACTCAGTAGCACCCCTCACCACTACTCCCACCCCTAAGTCAGAAACTCCATGTTAGAAGGCAGAAGGGGAAGACGAGGGTTTCATTGCAGGCTGGTACCACGTTGGTCCCCAACTCAGCTAGTGGGAAGTCTACTAAGCTGAGATTGGGTATTTATTTTCCTGGACATCTTTATTCTTCTCCCTCTTCTCAAGCAAGCTCTGCAACAGGCCTTCCTGGAGAGAAGGGTTTTTTCCCCCTCCCAGAAAGTGTCTCTCCATCTGGCCCCAGGGCTCCAGGAGAAGGGCTTCAGGAAATGTTCTCCCCAGTGGTATACAGTAAGCCGCAAGGGTGGAAACTTAGCAAGAGTGAGATAATAGTCTTGGTTTTATATATAGCACCTGTGTCTTCCGGAGACCTCTTACGGGGTAAGAGCAGAGTCTCAACCACCTTCCCACCACGAGAGAGGAGAGCAGGGTTCATGCAAGGCAACCCCTTCTCTGAGTCCTGCTGCCGCCCCCATTCCCAGCAGCTCAGAGCCTCTTCTTGGGAACCGGCAGGCCTTCGTGAGGTTCACAGTGGTCTGGCTCCCCGGCCTTCCTGGTCATTGTAGACACAGTCCCAATCCCAGAACAAGTGAAGGGTAGCAAGTGTTTGCAGCTATTCCCCTTGAGTGGGCAACTGAGAAAAGGTGAAGAAAGATGAGGCTGTATGTGTCACCCCTAAAGGGCCTCCTTCAGCCCAACAAATTCTCAGAGGCTGTACATCTGCAAACACTTCCTGCAGAGCTGTAGGCAGCATGCCCACTCTACATCTGGGAAAGCAAAGGTGTTGAAGGGATAGTGGTCATGGTGGAGGAACACTCGACTGGTAGGAAGGGGCCTGGTGAAGCTCTGGCCCTGCACTCCCTGACCTGTGATCTATTCTGACCCAGAGCATTCAGGCTTAATCCAGTCTTTTTTTTTTTTTTTTCCAGCTGGCGTCTCACTCTATTGCCCAGGCTGGAGGGCAGTGGCATGCTCACAGCCACCGCAACCTCAACCGGCTGGGCTCAGATGATCCTTCTGCCTCAGCCTTCCAAGTAGCTGGAACTATAGGTGTGCTATCATGCCCAGTTAATTTTTGATTTATTATAGAGACGAGGTCTCGCCAAGTTTTCCAGACTGGTCTCGAACCCCTGGGCTCAGGCAATCCTCTAGCCTCGGCCTCCCAAAGTGCTGGGATTACAGGCTTGAGCCACCGCACCGGGCCAAGGTTTCACCCAGTCTTATATTATTATCTGGTACTGTGTATCCCACTTATGCTCTCCAAAGGGCAACATCACCCTTGCTGTCCTCTGAGTGTGAAAAGAACAGTAAAGGCTGCGGGTATGAAATGTCAGAGTCGTGGCACTTCACGGAGCACCCTGGAATGTCTACCAAAGGAGGGAGGAAACATGCAACTCAGTTTAGGCAGCTATCAGCAAACCACAGGATGGTCAGTAATGCTCGCCCAACTACATACAGCTTCCACTGCACCCCTCCTGTGGGTGCACAGGGGCACACACCCACTCGTTTATACGTGCAAACACATACAAATACACATATCCTCACACATACAACACACAAACTTACATGCAAGTACACACATACATGCATATACACAAACACACGTGTGCACACACATATGTATATACACTCACACATATACACGCACAAGCTCACATGCATGCTCACACGTACGCATACACACACATACACACATGCTCTAATAAGACCCCAGAGATGAAGAGTCACTGGACCCGGTGGACTGCATTGGGCTCTTCATCTCTGGAATGACCCTACCCCAAGTTCCCAGACTGCTACTAATTCTGTCACCCTTTGAGTCAGTGCCTGTGTCTCCTCCCACTCCCAAACTTGATGTCCTTCTCACTTACCCTGGCTCCCTACACACCATGGGGAGAAACAGTTCAGAAATAGAGTGGAAACCAGGTTTGGAGAGAACACTTTATTGGGGAGGGAAGTGGCCAATGAGTTCTATTTTTGTTTCTGTTTTCCTAAGACCTCTGTGCCCCCTCTGTTGAGGGGTGACAAGGACAGCGTCCCCCCCACAGGTTTCCGGTGTCTTCCTATTTTAGATCCACTGCAACCCGGCTCCCTCTCTATCTCCTCACCCCAGGGACAGGGACAGAGTTGTGGTCCGAGTGAGTTTCTAACAAGGAAAATGCTTCTTGGTTTATAAGGAATTTGTTTAGGCTTTCTAAAATCATCCAGAATGTTCTCAGTCACTACTGTTGGCATCTCCTCTATCTCAGACACAGCCCCATAAATTCAGAGTTCACAAAGGACACCATCCTGCTACTTGACACTTGGCTCGGGCTTTAACACTCTTCTTTTTACTACAGTAACAGCCAAAGAAAGCATCCTGGGTGTTCAGATAACCACCAATGTCCTGAACAACTACCCTCCTCATTGAAACATTCCACCACATCCAGGCTATATTTACTTAAATTCTCCCACCCCACCTCCAACATCCTGACTCTTAAAATGGAGGGCCTGTGACCTAGTCCCAACCCACAAGGAATCTCTTTGACTTATTCAGAGAATCAAAATTTTTCAGTTTTTCAACATCTTGATCATCTAATTTTCTCCTTTTGCTTGGCAATTTCTCACTGAGTTTGGTAAAAGGTCCTTCCTGAAAGCCAAACTAAGAGGTTCTCAGGGAGAAGACGAGTTGTACAAGCTTAAACATTCCAAGTATGAGCCTTTGATACCTGTGGTAGATCTTAGTGTTGTCCCCAAATATTTCCAACTCTTCTCCTGGACACGTGGTAGAACTCTACTCTTTTGCCTCCTTAAAATTAGGTGAGGTTGTGAGACTTGCCTGGGCAATTAAATGTGAGCAGGAGTGGTAAATGTTACTCCCCTGGGCTATAGCTTTCAAGTCGGTATGTGATTTGCCATGTTCTCATTCCCTCTGCATGGTGATGGGCACTATCAACGTGGGTCATGGAGTGAAACCAACATGTAGCAGAGTCCATATCTGACCCCAACCAGGCATATGACACGAGCAAAAAATAAAGTTGTGTTGTTTTTAGATGCTGAGTGTGGGGCTGTTTGTTACTGCAGCATAACCTAGCCCATTCTGACTAACACAACACCTTTACTTTGAAGTAAGAATTATATAGCTGCTGTGAACCTGACTTGCTGCTTGAACTGAGGAAACAAGAAAACAGGAAGAGAGAGAGAAACAGGTACACAGCAACCTACCCCTAAACCTGTCTTGTTTTCTCATGCTTTTGTACATTTTCTCTGAGTATTGTTTGCCCTTTCTCTGACTAGGTGAGTTCCTTCAAAATTCAATTCAAATGGCATCTGAAGACTTCTCTTCTCCACAGTCCCAGATAGTGTGGGCATTGGTCCTCTGCTTCCAGCAGGAAC
Organism: Carlito syrichta; assembly: GCF_000164805.1. NCBI lineage: Eukaryota > Metazoa > Chordata > Mammalia > Primates > Tarsiidae > Carlito > Carlito syrichta. The sequence continues at coordinate 652,669 of NW_007256035.1, read as the reverse complement.
CTGGGCTTATCACTAGGAACACACTTCTACTGTCCTACAGCACTCTTTCATCTGAGGAGACAGTATAAAGTAGTGGGTGCAGGGGCAAGCTCTAGAACAGTGGTCTTCAAACAAAGGCGACTGCCTCTCAGGGGGCATTTGGCAATGTGTGGAAACATATTTAGCTGTTAAAACTAGGGGGAAGGTACTACCAGCCAGGGATGCTGCTAAACTTCTTACAGGACAGAGAGCAGTCCCCTCTCAACTAAAAATTATCTGACCCAAAATGTCAGTAGTGCCAGTAAGAATGTCTGGATCCACATCCTGACTCTTCTATTACTGTGATTTTACAAATGTCCTTCAATGCCTGCCACATAATCAACACATAATAGATGTCAGATATTGTAATCTGCCTCCTCTACTGAACTGCAAATTACAAGAAGGCAGGGACTAAGATACACACACACACACACACACACACACACACACACACACACCAGCACACAAGAAATGTTTGGGCAAAGAGTTAGTTCACCCTTCCCTGAAAGCTAGCTAGTTGCAAGTGGTAGATAAAATCCTCTACCAAAAAAAGACAAAGTCTGTGCATTCTATTTAGCAAAACCTCTGTTGGTTTTAATATAAAGTCTTTATTACTTCTAGTTCATTGCAAAATACAAATGCAAACACAGTAACTCTCAGCCAGACTATTTAAGAAACCAGGTTGAAGAGCAACATACAACCATCCTAGAAGAATGTAAGTTCATGGGAAATAAATTTTAAAACAGTTGATGCTATCTGGAGAAGTGACTTGAATCTAAATGAACTACTCACCAATGGCCATAATACATTTCATGTATTCAAATGCAAACCAAACATAAATATCAGATTTTAATTTGAATCAGGAATGTAACACAAGAGTTTTTTTTTTTTTAAGTTACTGAACAACTTTAAACCAGCATCAAACCTAGGTTTTTCAAAACATACCGAAGCAGAAAAATATTCTGAATCAAACAATCATTTGATTCTGTTACAAATTTGGTCTTGGGCCCAATCAAATGACTGCCGAAATCTGCTGAACAATTCTAACGGGCCCCGGGGACTGTGTGGGAAGCCTGTGACCATCTGTCTTCATGAGACTATTTCTATTCCCTGGTCTCAAGGCATACATATAAAAATCCTGTGCTCTTTTTCCAAAAATCCTTTAAGCCCACGTAGAAGACAATACTTGATTTGTGATTAATGGTCTATACAGATACACCAAAGGAGATTTTGCAAATATTTGTATACTTGATCATACCGAGAAAGAAACAAGCATGCCTTTTAATTCCTCCTAACTCACTGAAATTAGGACTAAGGATGCTTTATTTCACACACCATGAAGACCCATGTACATCATTAGGCAGAAAAAACAAACATAAATACATTCTTAAGCAGATGGCATCTACCCTGCTTCCCAATGGAGACCAAACCCTACAGTAGGTTCTCAGGTAGCAATCCCATAGACACCCGAGACCACTTCCCGCTGCCCCCTCCTGAGACAGGAGGAAAAAGCCAGATCTACATGGCCAAGTGGAAATTCAGAGCCGGCTTTAAAAAGAAAAATTTCTTTAGTCACTGCTGTTACTAGAGGTTCTGAATTATACACACAATTTTTCTTTCTTTTGTATAATTAAAATAAAAAGAGGAAGCACTTCTGGGACCTTCAGCATGACCGTGTTGCAAAACTAAACTCAAAGCACAGGCCCAGGCCAGAGAGACACAAAGGGAAGCGTCAGTGGCGGAAAGGGAGCGTCACCCAGAGCAGCTGCTCCTTAGCCACCATCTCTCAGAATGGCCCAGAGGGAGACCAGGGGAGACGGAGGGAGGTGGCGAGGAGACACTCTGCATCTGTTTCTTTGTTTTTCTTTTTATTTCCGGACCAAACAATCAATAAACAACTTTCTTTAAATAATACAGCACCTGTGAGTCAGCCTGGGTGGGATCCTGTGGAGAGACAGGGCTGGGAGGTGATGGCGTGTGGGCGGGGGCCACCATCCCGGCCTTCAACACACCACAGCTCCCGCCAAGGCTGCCCGCCAAGGGGCATGACTCTATTTTGGAGTCAGAGAACACTGGGGCCAAGAAGGTACCTCAGAGATGACCAAGCATCTTCACCTGAAGCCCTGAGAGGGCAAAGCCCACACAGGAGGCCCATTCTGCCCATTCTCCCAGTACCTCTGAGGTATTTTCCTTTCACTAAGCCAGATCATTCCATGGAAGGGGGATGGCAAATAAGCACATGGAAAGGGGCACAACATCATTAGCCATTAGGGAAAAATATATTAAAACTGCAATGAGAGAGCCTTGCATATCAATCAGAGTGGCAAAATAAAAGTAACTAAATAATATGCTGGTGAGGATGTGGAGAAACTGGCCTTGCTGTGGGGATGTAAAATGCAGCAGCCACTCTGGAGAGCACTGTGGCAGTTTCTTTTTTTTTTTTTTTTGAGTTGGAGTCTCACTCCATCACCCAGGCTGGAGTGACATGGCACACTCACGGCCACCCCAGCATTGGCCTGCTGGGCTCCAGCAATCCTGCCACCTCAGCCTTCCAAGTAGCCAGAACTACAGGCATGCACTACCATGTCCAGCTAATTTTTTTTTTAATTGTAGAGATGAGTTCTCACCAAGTTGCCCAGTCTCGAACCCATGGACTCAGGCAATCCATTTGTCTTGGCCTCCCAAAGTGCTGGGATTACAGGCTGAGCCACCGAGCCTAGCTGACAGTTTCTTAAAAAAAACTACCAGATCCAGCAACTGCACTCCTGGGCATTTTCACTGTGAAATAAGAGTTTCCAGTCACACAAAAACGCGTACATGAATGTTTACAGCAGCTTTATCTGAAACAGCCAAACACTGGAAACAACACCAATGTACTCTCCTAAAAGTGACAGTTCAGTCAGAATCTCCAAGGATGGCAAAGCAGAGGCTGAGTAATCCAACTTCAATAAGGAATCCCATGGTGGTCACTCCACTCTGACTGACTATGTCTCATGGCCGGTCAATTCCCGCCCCACAAGGCCTTCACGATGCTCATGTGAAGGCTTCATGTGGTGACCACGATTGTGGTCCTTTCTAAGGAGGTGCCATGGCATGCCCAGAGTTCACATCCTTCAGTCCCAGTGCTGTCTCTTCTTGTAGGTAAGGAACCCTGAGACAATCACCTCCTGTCGACTGGCCCCTTTGAGCCATCTCCAATGTCTCCTGATTTAAATGAGGACTGTAGGCAGGTAACCCAACTTGAATGAATTCTATTTCAATTTGGGTACCGATGCTATAAGCCCAAGACAGGCTTTTACCTGTGTCATCTATAAGGACGGAGGGCTTTGTACCTGGGCGCACAGCTCTTGAATGCCTGGGTGCTGCACAGGATAATGGTATCCAGCAAGCCCCATGCAACAGAGGCCCACATTGCTCTCTAGGTGGCCTAAAGTAACTAGTCATGTCAGATCTGCGCTCTGTACCTGCTGAAATTCCCCTGTCCCTCTCCCTATAGGAGGCAGGCTGAGTCCCTGAGGACCCAGTCTACAGAATGAATGCCTAGGGGTGCTTCCCTTCTCTGCTGTTGGAGGCTTACTGCTCTGCTGTCTGTAACAGTGAGGAGCTTTAACCTTTTCTCGCCCTTCAGGGTTAGAAGTTCCCTTCTGTTCCTTTCCACTAGCCTAAAAAGGCAGCTCAAGAGGCTCACTTTTGCTACAGTTGCATCTATTAAGTCAGTGTTTTTAAACAAAGGCCCATTCATTTAGAAGGAAAAGAATCCTCTCTTAGTTCCACCTCTGCAAAGAGAAAATTGATCTTTAACCAGACTAAAACACTACTCCGGAGCTCTCTTCCCCTCGGTCTAATATTTCCAAGCTACCGACCAGCCCTAATTCTCTCAACCATGTCCTAGGCACTGTGGTTCTGGAGCCCTTATCAACCTGCCTATCTGCCTCTGCATTCAATACAATTTGTCCCCAGTCCTCCTAAGTACTGAATACTCTCCACAGAGCCACCTTCGTCTGCTCTCCATATGACAGCTGATGGGGGGCAGAGAGGAAGGGGCAGGAACTTGAGAGACAGGGGTGAGTTAAAATCCCAGTCCTGCTATTGATCAGCTAGGGGCTTGAGACTGACAACTTCATCCATCTGTTCTTTGGTCTCCTCGCTGAAAGAGGAGAACAACGCGTACCTTGCAAACATTACATAAAGTAATTGATAGAACATGCCTGGTACATATTAGGTGCTTCCAAAATCATAGCTGCTATTATTTCTATTACTATTGAGCATCCTAAGACTACTCAGCTTTTTTTAACAGCTGCACTGCCAGTTAATTCATATAGGGCTGGTAGTAAAATTGTAACTCCCAGTAAATTCCATAAGAAATATTGAGTCAGAACTCCTCCATCCTATCCTTTGTACAACTGACATTTTAAAACCTGTATGTGGGACCCACATTCCCTTTTACAATACCTGGTCATGGGGTCATATTGGACAATTTTCTGAAGTTGTTGAAATCTTTCCAAGCTTCAGTGTCATGTGCTTCCAAATTACAGTCAGAGGACAGACTCATGGTCTCCAGAAACCTGCCACCTGGTACGTTCTGGGCACCTCCCTTCGGGCACCACATGGACCCTTAGGGCTCCCTGCCACAGAAGCTCCTGGGAGACTCTCCTGCCTTCCCCTGGGAATGCAGTGTTTCAGGCCAATGGTGACAGACCAGAAAATCTAGGCCAGTCCAGAATGCCAAAGAAAGGATGCCAGGAAGGACCTCAGGACCTGTGGGTCTCTGTTCAGCCTCTCAGTGTTAACCAGCTGTCTACTCAAGGTGGGAGATGGCTCTCGGGAGAGAGCAGCTGATTTTTAATGTACAGTGTAATACCGCAAGGTAAACAGCATCCCAGACGCTGCTCCATATGGCTTTAGCCTGAGATCGAAACTAATTACCATCCTGTGTATATTTCCAGGTTGAGGCAATAAGGGAGTTACTGTCCTGCGCACTCGCCATCAGACCACCTCTGAGGTCAATGCTGCCACATGCTAACAAGCTCTTTTCGTGGTTTCACTCCTCCCAGACGTCAGCCCCTCCATCCTGTAAAGGTCAGAAGGAGATTGGGGGTTGGGGAGATGTTAGTGCAAGCTGAGCCTGAGTCATATCTCTCCAGAAGGGGGGCACAGCCCCAAAATGGCACATTCAGAGCCTGGAAGCTCTGCACAGATGCCTAATGAGTCCTGGGTTTCGAGAAGGCTTGAGTGGACAATCCCTGGGCAGGAAAGACGCAAATACTCAGGGTCAACCCTGCAGGTAGTCTGCCCCCTATTATAGCCAAAGGTAAGGAGAGAGCTCCACATCACACATCCAGCGTGTAGCAGAGTAGGGGCCTGTGCTCATCAGGCGAAGGTTCCCAGGGCTGTTGGTGACGTCAGACTGTGCTGCTTGGACGTAACTTGTCCCCACACAGCCTGGCTCCTGCTATGTCCACATGGATTTCCCACAGGCCCTCCTGGATCTCAGAAGTGAGCTGGTGTGCGCAGAGCTCTTTAGCTTCGTCCATCACCTGACTGGGTTTTCCTTTCACTCTACCATCTCAGCCCTGAGGAAACTGGCAAAGTGTGGCCTTATGGGAGTGCTGGGCAGGTTCTCTGTGGCTTACTTCAGAGAGGAGACTGGGGTGGTGCACAGTGGGCTTCAGAGACCCCAGAGCTGCTGCGTCCAAAGCGCCCCTGTGAATGGTCATATGCTAGGGCCTCGTTGGGTGTGCAGTAAAATAAAGCATCTCTTTAATCTCAGAAAGAACCTGTATTAATAAGTAAGTGCTCAGCCTGGCCACCAGATGTGGCACAGGCAAGAGATAAAGGCTAATTAAATCACACACATGTTCAGAGACCTCCCTGGTGAGAAGACCCACAGTCATAGAAAGCAATGTTGCTGTAGATATACATATTTCATTCTCTCTCTTATGAGCTATGGTGATTTCTTTCCAAGAAAGCAAGGGGAACAAGGGGAGAGGGAGAAGGAACTAGCCTTCCACAGCCTCCAGCTTTGGGCGTTCTGTGCCTGGATGACCCCAGCCAGTTTCCACCTCCACAGCAGAATAAAAAGAGGCTGGTCCCCAGGGTGTGTAACCCGACACCTCTTGCCAGCAGCTTAATGCAGGGGATTGTTTTTTAAACTTCAAGTACTGAACCCTGATCACAAAGCGAGGCCTCTCTTACAACAGAAGAGCCGCCTTGGAAAAATACATCTGGCTCCCAATTTTGTCATCATCTTTATCAACTAGTTGTACTTGGGTCAAGTTAGGGCTCCCACTATCAAACGCTCTTCATAATTGGGGGCTGCCTCTATTCCTCACCTGCTCTACACCAGGTATTTATCTCATTTCATCTCAGCCCCTGAGAGAGGGTCATTATCCTCATGTCAGTGATGAGGCAACTGAGGCTTAAAGAAGTTCAGCCCCTGCCAAGGTCAGGCAGAGGATGAGGATGTGAGTTGAGGGCTGGCCAGCTCAGGCCCCACACTCCCCAGTGAACCATTTTGCTTCTGTACTCAGCACAGCAAGCCTCCTTCAGCACATTCCTCCTCCAAGCCTCAAAATCAAAGAGCTCCCAGACCCCAAAACTCTTCTCTTCCAGGAGAAGTGCCTGAGTCAGCAATACTCCCTCAGGCATCCTGCTTCACTTTCATCCCATCAAAGAGAATGGTGGAGGTTCCTGGTGTAGCATAAAATGCTGAGAAATGATACTACAGCTGCCTCTAAGGTCCACGCAGTTACCGTTTATTGAGTATTTAATATATCTAGACGCTGTATTGGGCACTTCACCACATTCCCTCATTTTTATTTATTTATTTCAGTAGCTTTAGGGGTACAAACAGCTTTTGGTTACATAGTTGCATTGTACAGCGCAAAGAAGTCTGGGCTTTAGATGTACCACCACTCCCACCTGTGCACACTTTTTATCCCTCCACCCCTCCCACCCCAACCCCCTCTCACTCACATTTCCTCATTTAAGGCTCACAAGCTTAAGATAGTATTATCAGTCCCATTTTACAAATGATGAAACTGAGGAGGAGAAAGTACTACTCTAAGGTCACATAGTCTGGAAGTGGCAGAGTCTGGATCAACCCAGGATTGCCCTGAATCCACACTAGGCTCTCTACCCCGCCCTCCCCGCTAGGGCTCTTCCATAAGTTCAGGCTCAGAAGCACATACTTTGCAGAGACGTCCCTCCCAAGCTTTCCTGATCACATCCCCCTGGTCAATCCCTTTGGTCCCCCTGAGAGCACATCAGCAGTGCAGCTGCCCCATGCAGTGAAGCTGCATCTTTCATCAGCTGAGCATCCACTTGTGGAGAATCCAGTGTTCTGGATCAGGACCTGAAGGTGCAGGGGGTACCCTCTTTCATTCCAACTTCCCAGAGCCTCTGGACCCAGAACAGTCTCTTTGATCAACCACCTCTTACAGAGGTAGAAAATTTATTTAGGCCTTTATCCCAGACTCCTTTCCCAGTGACCGTTGCCCAAATCCCATCTCTTTACTTCCTCCTCCACCATCCATACGGAAGCTTTCTGCATCTCGCATGCCAACACAATTATTTATTAACTTATATTTAATGAATGTGCTTGTTCAGTGCCGATAGAACTTGTTGAATTTTGCAAATCTCAAGTATGTCTGTTGGCATCAGCTTTGTCTTGGAGGATAGATCTCCAAGGACAGGGACAGCATCAATTAAGTCATTCTCTCCAGCACAGGTATCTGCAGGCTAGGGTGTTAAATAAATGCCTGGTGTTTGGGCAACCACTGGGTATGACATGCCCTTCTCAATGTGAGCAGCCACCTGAAGGGAGATTCAGTCAATGAGAAAGGAGGCAGAGGTTTCTGGACCTAGTCCAGGGCCTGGCCATATAGAAGAGGCACCCAGTATATATCTGTTGAATGTAATACCTGCTTTAAGAACTCAAGACTTTGCTGAATTCCTCTCTTTCACTGTCTGGGACACAGAAGAGAAAAACACTACATAGTACTGGGAATATCAATACTCCCACTAAGTGTCCTAAAACTCTCAAGTGCAATCTCCCTGAAATTATTCAGGAGCTGAGAGCCCTGTCCCAGGAACATCAGAGCCTTGCTTCGTGGCTCTCTCCTCACTCACTCTGGCCTTCCCTCTAGTCTGTCATGCCCACTGACGAGAGAGCAAACCACAGCCAGGGAGGCTGCATCTACAGTCCATGCAGGCCAAGAAGGTCACTCAGGCAGCAGGAGATGACACTGAAGCTGAACTGGAACCAGGATGCTATCTAGAATGTGTGTTCAGCCCCAATCCTCTATACCCCACTGGTACATCCACTTCACAACTGGCTCTGTTGTGCATGGAAAGACTGTTTTTACATCACCCATAGAGAGTTCTCCTTAGGCAACAAGGTTGGAATATTATGCATGAGTATGGTGCTTGTACATCTTTCTATTCAGAAAAGTCAAAGTACTTATACTTAAAATTAATTTAGACAGGAAATAATTCACACACTCACAAAATGACTCTGTACAGATACATTACCTCATCTGAGACTCACAAAGACCATATGCTCATTTTACAGATGAGGATACCAAAGCCCAAAGAGGTCAAGTGATGAATCTGAGAGTCACCAGTCTTTCAAACACACTGCACTTGTAAAGCACAATAAAATTCTCAGAGAAAGCATTAAGTCTAAATTACTTGGAATTAGTAAGATGTTTAATACTAATAAGTAGCCGGGCTTGGTGGCTCAGCCTGTAATCCTGCGCCTTTGGGAGGCTGGGGTGAGTGGATTGCCTGAGCCCGCGGGTTCGAGACCGACCTGGGCAACTTGGCGAGACCTCATCTCTGCAATAAAAATAAAAAAATTATTAGCCGGGCATGGTAGCGCGCGCCTGTAGTTCCAGTTACTTGGAAGGCTGAGGCGGAAGGATCGCTGGAGCCCAGCAGGTCGAGGCTGCAGTGGCCGGGAGCGGCCACTGCACTCCAGTCTGGGCAACAGAGTGAGTCTCCAACTCAAAAAAAAAAAAATACTAGTAAGTGTTTAATGCTGTGATGACTATGATGATGATGGTTAGGGAAAAGAGGAGAAAACGAAGAAAAAGTTTCAGTGGTCTCAGACTAACATATCAATTATAGCACATTCCAAATGTCCCCTACACTAGCAAATGTTGTAGCTGTAGGATTTTTCAGTAGTTTCTCAAACTCTAACAGTGACCTTCTAACCTCCCAGCTGTAACACATAGCAACCAATTTTTCTACCCTTGGCTCAGCTATCTGGGTCTCAGGATTATTTGTCCCTAACAAAATCTCCTAGCCATTTCTTAAGCTACTGGCAGGCAGTTAGATTTTCCACTTGACATTGTTAAGAGATTAAACTGTTTATCTCATTGTCATACACAGGCCTTTTTAGTTTCCTGCTAATAGATTCAGGTTAGATAAGGATTACAGAAGTGATACTCCCAAGTTCCTCTCAATACCAGCCAGCAACCTTTCCTTGTATAGTTATGAGGTATATTTTCTTAAATCTGCTCTTCACATAACTAACTTATAAAAAGACTATGTAACATATCCAAGCCTAAGCAGAGGATTAGATAAACACCCAATCCTATACGACAGGGAAGAGGCACTTAACAAGAGATCCTGCCGAATTACACAGTCATCAATTGCCATAGAGAAGATGAAAACAAATTGAGTTGAGCCTGGAAAGAATGTCAGTGAAATTGGAAAAACACATGCTGGGAACTGCTTGGGGGGTGCTGTGACCTCCCTTGTAATTGCCCAGGTCCCACCAACTCAGAGCATACCAAGAGAGATTGCTGATTGAGCTTGGTGGATAGCCAATCACTAGGGAACCAAATCCTTCTGTCCTGCAGCAAACTGAACACTCCCCATAGTGTATGAAACTATTAAGCTCTGGTAATATTAAATGTATTACAGCTTCTTCTTGGAAAGCAGTACAATCAGTTTATTCACTCTGATTAAAGGAATAGGGTGGGGAAGGGGGCAGGATGAAGAGATCCCTTAAAGAGGAGTAAAAAAAAAAAAAACTGCCGTCAATGTCCACAAAAAGCCACGGGCAAAAGCATTTAATTCACACCCTCCCCCAACACCTTGAGACCAACTTTATAAATGTGATCGAAATGGCCCACCCTTTCAGAGGAGTTCTTGGCCAAGGTCAGGCCGTTACCCTGAGCATCTCTGGGTTGGGCAAACTCTAATCTTGGTCACCAGGTCAATGGAAATAATCTTGATGCTTTTGTTAGAGATGACTGGATCATTTCATTTTCCCTTTCCATCAGAATCTTACCACAAGAGTAAAATGCTAGATTAACAGGATAGCAGCGAGCTTTACAAGGGAGATCTTCTTTAGCTGAAAATTAACCACTACCAGCCTGGGCTGGGAGAGACATGTCTCTACTTATTCAAAGATAAGGAAATAAAAACATATCCTCCTCCTGTCCCAAACTAAATCATATGTAAATATGAATTGCAGAGGTTAATTCTGGTTTCTTTCAACGATAGCTCCTGCTTTTTGGTTACTTATAAAACTTAACACCTGGTTTGTAGCAAAATAGAAGTAAAAGTCTCAGGAAACAAAAAGTGCAGTCTTGACTAGTGGCCTAAAGGGATGCCTTTTGTTGAACGGGTTTCCATTAAGTGATCAAATCAATAAAATGCCCAAGTAAAGCTCAACGGAGGGGAAAAGATCAGATTTCTAAAAGTGAATTCTTAATGGAATTGTTGAGGAACACGCCAGGCGAGTTAGTCAAAAGCCTGAGTGCTGGTTTGCCTGTGAAATGACTGTCACAAGTCATTTCTTATCAGACAAAGTCAGAAGGCCCTGTCTTCTAAGTAAGAAACATCAGAGTAGTATTCCCCGCACAAACACTCTGCAAACATGTGTCATGGTTGACCTTGTCCCTTGAGGCCAGTATACAGTGTGCACTTCTGCTGACCAAGCATTTCATTCCTGTCTCTTTGAGTCCAAGCCTTAAAGTAATCCTCAACTCTGCAACTAGACAAAAGGAAACCATACTAGAAAACAGAGATGTAAGGTAAGATCAGCCTTATTCTAAATGGTCAACGAAATACATTTCAGGAAACTGCTGCAGTTCTACAACAGACTGTGAATTCCAAGATAGCCTGTGAATAGCAGTCTTTGAGAAATTAATTTCATTCCAGACTTTCTGGCTGAGGCTGAATCATTTTCCAGGATCGTATGGGGTGAAAGTGGAACTTAAACAAAATCCTAGGATTGCTATGGAGCATTTCTTCCAAGGGGCCCAGCGAATTTTCCAGACATTGCCTCACCAGCACTCACAATGTCTCCCAAGTCTACCTCCACTAACGTTTATTGAGCCTCTACTAATTTGCCAGGTGACGCGCAAGTCACTATTACAAGCATCACAACACTGAATGCTCACCACTCCATGAGGTCACGCCTATTCCCACCATGTTTCAGAGGATTTGAAGGCCATATATGGACTGAGATTGCATCCATCCCAGGTCTCACAAATCCAAGTCCAGCACCCTTACTCTTGTGGCAGCAAGGTCATGGGAGCAAGAAACAAACTAGCCCTCCCTGGGTTTTATTATCTCTCTTTGTTCTTTTTCTCTCATTCATTCATCCACCCATTCTTTTAACAAATGTTTTTAAAGCATGTACTGCGTTTAAAGCCAAGATGGCTCTGCAAAGGTAAGGAGCTTACCCATTAAGGAAGTTTTTTAAGTGAAAAAAAAAGTACACACAGGTCCTATAACTGTATTGAACACTTTCTGGTTTTGCTCTCTTCATCTGCAAAATGTGGATATTAGAAGAAATTAAGCTCTAAAGCCTTTCCCAGATTCAGATTTAGATCATGTTAATTATCGAAGCTATTGAAAAATTTTGGTTATTTTTGTTAATAGCAAGCACAGAGGCCTGATTTCCTAATGAGATCATCTATATTTATGATGTCTTTCAGTCAAGGAAACTTTAAATAAATAGTTCACTCCCAGATAAATGGATCAGGGCTGCTGTCTTCACCAGGAAGATAGGGTAAATGAAGGAGACCCAATGAGAAGATGACACGGTGTCTGGGAGGAACTCCACGAGACTCAAAGTTGGTAGCAGACCTACAGCAAGTCAAGTTTGACTATAGGGTCATGGGACCCAGTCGGCAGATGCTTCCAGATCACCAAGGCGGCCCTCAACAGTCTAACGGACTAGACCTATGGGTCTGAAGGAGAGGATGGGTATTTCTGCCACAAGCTGTACTGTCACTTGGTTCAGTAAGTTAACACAGGAAGGGCACAGAGCTTCAGGAAAACTGGTCATACCGAATCCCAAACAGGACTTTTCATACTACCAACAAATTCACAGTTGGGTTTGGTACAAGATTTTGTAAACAATGAGCTCCCCTGATTCGTGAAAAGTACATCATTTGCAATGCTGATACCACCTACTGAGGAAAAGAAAAATCACTGTGAGGCCTTCTGTCACAGAGCTGAAAGTACAATGAACCTAACCTCTGATGCCAAGGTCTCCTCTCCTATCAAAACCCACAGACCAGCCGGGTTCGGTGGCTCAGCCTGTAATCCCGCGCTTCTGGGAGGCTGAAGTGAGTGGATTGTCTGAGCCCGCGGGTTCGAGACCCGCCTGGGCAGCAAGACCTCACCTCTACAATAAATCAAAATATTCGCCGGGCGTGGTAGCGCGCGCCTGTAATTCCGGCTACTCGGAAGGCTGAGGCGGAAGGATTGCTGGAGCCCAGCAGGTCGAGGCTGTGGTGGCCAGGAGAGGCCACTGCACTCCAGTCTGGGCGATAGAGTGAGACTCCAACTCTTAAAAAAACAAACAAAAACAAACAAAAAAAGCCCCACAGACCCTCCACACTGATGGTGTGACCACAACATGATTTAGAAGACTTCCTGAGTTAATTCCAAATCACCTGCTGCTTATCCAAAATCTACAGGGTTTTTTCCTACCAAGATACAAAATTCTTTCCATTAAATACTTCAAAATTCTACGTTTAGATAACTAAGTTTAAACCTGACAAAATAAAATAAGCCTAAACAATGTTATCAATACTCCTAGGAATATAAATAAACTACATAGAACTAATCTAATCTGTAACTACATTTAACAGATATGTGCCAAAAAAATCAAAAAAGTGACGTGGGAGCAGTTCAGCGCTTAAAAACAAAAGTTCTGAACACAACTTATGTAACACCTGAAATACATTTCTCTAAAAGCAGCAGTCAACTGGTTTAATATATTTTCTTGTAAAACCTAAAGGCTAAGGTAAGTCTTGAGCTGTGTTTTTGCAAAGCCTAAACATTTGCATTAAAAGTAACACTGCTGAGAATCATTCTCTCTTTTTCTCTGTACCTCGTCTTTATTTCAAAGGATTTTAAGCTGGCTGAATACTCTTATTTTTGATAAATCAAGGTCTTTGAAGTGATGTTTTGGCTCTGTGAAGGCAAAGCCTCAGTTTCCAAAGGTCAGTATCTAAGGGCCAAAGCCCTCTCTCATTTTTTTTTTAAATGGAATGCACCTTTTAAATTTGAGGTTAATGCTCTGGCATTCTACCAGCAGTCTCTACCCCAGTCTAATTGTTAATTGAAAATCTGATGACTTATTTTGATGATGTTCTTTCAACGTGGAATTATGAAGAGCCATTCTTCTGGTAAGGAGATAGAAGACAAGAAGATCAATCCATTGGGCTCAAACAAAAGCACAAAACTAAAGGTGCCCAGTTTTGGCCTCAGTGTCCAAGGTCCAGCCATACCAAAGAAATCTTGTCACACTCTTGGACATGCTAGTGCACACACTAGGTTTTGAATCAGAGGTCTAGAATTACATAATCACAGAGAGGGACTAGAGGGACTCCATGAGATCATCCTCATGGAAGAGGCACATTTTTAAAGGATACATTTGGGCCAGAAAGGCAGAGCCCACGAGTGCATCCCTGAGTCCCTTTGCCTTTCTGACTATTGGTTTCCTCATCCCTAAACAGATCAGAGTAACACTTGAAACCTCACATAAATGACTCAGGGTCTTCCTAGATCTGAAAATTGCTGAAGTCTTGCCAGAAAAATCCTCTCCACATATCTGAGAGAGAAGGGTGCCCCATCTTAAGAAAACAACATATGCAACCTGAACTCAACCCCACAAATCTGGGCTTTCAATATTCTCATCCAGAAAAGAATTTTCCATTTAAAAGTACTCACCACCAGATGTACTTTTTAAAGTGCTCCCCAAGGCTTTTTAAATTTTAGTTTGAAATAAAAATTTAATACACTTTTCAAAACCACATAAAACCATTTAAACTGTTTGAATTTTTTACCATGCATATGAGTTAGTTTTTCTCTAAAAAAAAAAAGCTACAAAACTAGTCAATACAAAAAAAAAAGAAAAACCAGGCCAAAGAAACAGAATTCCAGCAACCCTTAGAAAACAGTAAGCACAAAGAAGGCAATGCTTTTGAATCATACGTCCTTCTATATCCTCCAAGTAACTGGGCCAGTGTTTTGTTTTGATTTTTGTACATAAAACGGATAGGACAATTTTCAGATAAGTCAATAAAATCTATTTTTTAAAGTAAGATGCATTCATATTCTAATATAGTATTTTAAGCCTGGTGTTTCAGTGACCTAGATTCTCTCAAATAGAATTACATAGAAAAGTAGCCGGTGTGATGGCTCACACCTGCAGTCCCAGCACTTTGAGAAGTCAAGGTGGGAGAACTGCTTGAGCTCAGGAATTGGAGACCAGTCTAGGCAACTGGCAAGACTTCTTCTCTACAAAAAAATTTTAAAATGAGCCAAGTAGGGAGTTGCACACCTGTTGTCCCAGCTACTTGGGAGACTGAGAAGAAAGGATCACCTGAGCCCCAGAGGTCGAGGCTGTGATCAAGCCACTGTATTCCAGCCTGGGTGACAGAGTAAGATCCTAACTCAAAACAAAACAAAACAAAAAGACATATAGAAAAGTAAAGAATGGTTGACTAATTTTTAGTGATCTGAAAGAATAAAAGAGAGAACACCATCCCTATTCAGGGCAATTTGGTTCTGTTCAGATCTCGGAGAATAGTAAGCGTGAATGTGCCTGAATTAAGCCACTGCACATTGGATGTGTAATAAAACTGTTTCTGAGCAAATTTCAGGTGTCTGATCCTTTATAAGCAGATATCACCTTCTGCCTATGCACCACATCACTGATACTCATTCCTCAGCAAAAACAAAGAAAGTGCCTCAGGAAGCCCAAAAAGTTTAACTTGGTGGGAAGACAGGGCACATTAAAAAAAATTATCACTGTCTAGTGGGTCTGAGGGCCAAGGGCTTGGCTGTGTGACTGAAACACTGAACACACTATTTCAGACCCGTGTGCACAAAGGAACTTGTGTGAGAGTGGGTGTGAGCAAGTGTAGGTGTTGTTAGCGTTGAACAGCAGTGTAGACAAGCAGCAAAATCCAGAAGGGAGAACGCAGTATCAGTATGGTAGAACCTCAGACAGAGTTGGCTTGGGTTTTGCCTACCAAACCCAGAAAAGCCCAGCCAAAAGGCCCAGTCAATCAAGATGTCTTGCCTTCTGTAGATAAAAATATCAGTCTAAGGTAATCAAGTGATTTGTGACCCAATGAGTAGATGTTTCAGTGTCACAGATAAGGCTCCAGCATAACAAGCAGTACAACAAGAAAACTTTGCTTATCATGCAAGCACTCAACCAAAGCTCAAAAGTCCCTAGCATCCCATAATTTCCAGTTGGTTACCCACCCTTCCCCCCAACACACTCACACATACATACATACTCCCCATCAGTCTCATGTGATCCAGAGAGCAGAGCTGGCAGGGGATTTTTCCCTGGCTCTACCCTGTGGGTGTCTGAAAACCTGTTTAAAGGTGAGAGGTAGGTTGGGCAACAAGCCACCCTCATTTCTATCTCTGGACCTGTCAGCTAACTTGAAAAGACCACTGCACCCTCTGGTTTCTCAGTTGGCACTCTCCTGGCAAATTAAAAAAAAATTATCACCTGTGATTATTTATCTCCTCTTTAGTCTCTTCCAGACAAAAACCCTTTTCAAACATCAGGACATACAAACTGTTTTGATAACCAGCCAATAGAAGTTGCTAATCCACCACTAGGAAGGGCAAATGGAAAGTTGGAGAACAAGCTAAAGCAGCTTTGGCTGTGCCGGCTATGCTTCAGGATCTCAAAAGCAATTGGCAGGAGTGGGATGGGGATCACCTCTTATTCAATAGCTGCTAACTGCTGGGCAGGAAGGAAGAGAAATCGGGGCCACACCTTCAGAGAGAAATATTTTCCACTCGCCCTTTAGCACCATTCCCTTCCAGGTGGACTGTCCTCCCTCTTAAGGTGGTGTGCCCATGCCTGACCACAGGTGCAAGATGTCTGGGGCCCTGTCTAGCCACAAAATGCCAGGCTGATTGGGACCAGGTTTTGCATACACATTTGCCTCCAGATCATCAGCAGAAAGCAGAATTTCATAAAAAGAAATGTTTGGCCTTTAAAAATTCCGACTGTGAAGACTGTGATTTCTGAATTGAAAGTCAAGAGAGAAATATGCATTGGCGTCCAAAACACCTGAGTGAGAGATGAAAAGGAGAAAGATAAAGCTCCCAGTAGTGGTGGAGAAAGTTACTGAGGTACAATGAATAGTATTTGATATTCAAGTTGAAATCAGAAGGGCACCTACCATAATACAATGCAGACTTTCCCCCAAGGTAGCACAGCAAGCACTTGCACACTGAACTAGGAAATTCCCCATACTCTCTGGAAAAGCTAAGAGAAAGTCCAGACCTTTTCAGAAGTGCTGGCTTCGTAATATCTTATGTCTTCTGTAAGATATTCTGAACCTCCTAAGGGTAAAAACAGCCTACAACTGCGAACAACCATGTAATAGAAATAAACTCCTGTCTACTGCCATAGCCAGCGCGAGATGTCGTATGAAGAACCAAACCAGAGACGCATGAAAACATACCTGAAATGTCTGCCTGTCCTAGCCAACACGCACATATATTAGGAGGTTTCTACCCTGGAAATACTACCCAGGTACCTACCTTAGATAATTCAACCTAATAAAATGGTCTGATACTCAGGAAACCATCTACTTAGCTTAAGGCATGGTTTTTATTTTAATTTATACATCAAGCTGCACCTCAGTGACACTGACCACACTAATATTTGCAATGTCCTGACTTAACTTACTGAGAGTAGGTGGTTCCTCATCCAGTACACTGGCCGCAACCACATTTACAGGTTTCAGGGCCCTGTCATAGAATCACACCATTGTCTTGGCTTATTAATAGAGGCTGACTTACTTGGATGATATACTTGTCAGTTTTCTTCGGCCTGGATGAATCACAGCTTTAAGTGCTTCACTTGATCATACAAAAGCTATGCTCAGCAACCCTGTTCACTATCTCTGAGGATTAGTCAGGAAGTTTTTGTGACACTCATATTATCGTCCCAAGAAGAGTGGTGACCTACAGGAAGTATCTTAAAAATTTGATGCATATGGAAACAGCAAAAGTGACTCAGGTTCACTGTGCAAGCTACAAAGCTCATATGGTCAGTACCTTTGTCCTCACCGGAGCAAACACGCCTAAACAGAATTATTAGTTATGACCACCCGAGGGCCCTGGTCAGAGTCTTCACGACTCAGTAGAAAGTAAGAAAAGGGGGACACGTGGGGCATCAAAGGTCTGCAAAAGCAAAACAAGTTCTAGAAAAATCTCAGAGCAAGACTTACCACTCTGGGCTTCTGCTGGTCAAGGGTATGCAGGAAGGCTGAGTTGGGATCCAGGGTGCGCTCGGGGTCACTGGAGATGTCCTCCTCCGAGTCCTCATAGGATGAGGAGAAGCCCGTGGAGGAAGCCGAGGAAGAGGACAGTTTCCTCAGGGGCATGCTGCTGCGAGGGCTTCCCTGTGCCTCCTCCAAGCCCTGGTCTTCCTGGGCACCCATGTCTGTAATGATGACAGCAGGTATGTTGCTGGGGCTGCAGGTCTCTCTCAGGAAAGGCTTGTCCTTCTGATCTGGGGGCAGCAGCTCCCGGCTGGGGTGGGCATCTCTGTCCTGCTGCTGGCTTTCCCAAGTCCCCTCCGATTGTACCCCTGTGACACGCGTCCAAGCCAAACTGGGTTCCTCCATGAGGCCCTGCCAAACCCTGGAGCTCCCAGGCTGCACGCTCACCCTGTCCCCAGGAAGGCACTGAAGTTCTTTTTGATCTTTTGCTGCTTCCCAACGGGGCGAAGGCTCCAGCATTCTGCTAGAAGGAATTCCCGCCTCCACCTCCCGGGTCCCCAGCTGTGCTGCGCGGCTGCCCCCAAGCAAGCCCAACGTTGGAGTCCCTCCCTCCACTCTGTCGGGGTGCTGCCGAGGCCCCCCGCCCGCCGGGGCCCCGCTTGGGGCCTCCTCAGGGCCTAGAGAGGTCAGGACTTCGGGCAGCCTGGGCCAGGTCAGGACATCAGAGGGTTCTGAGCTTTGCGCTCTCACAGTCGTCTCCTCTGGCCTTTCGCCCACTTCAGGCGCCCTGGAGCCCGGCATGCCACAGGGCAGATTTCCTTTCCCCATCTTCCCAGGGGGTTCTCCACCGAGGGGCCCGCCCCTCTCTGGGGCTGGGCTTGTCTCACTGCCCAGAAACTGCCCCTGACTCTCCACCAGGGCCTCCGGGGGGTGCGGGTCCTCAAGCGCGCAGGCCCTCTCAGACGGCTCAGTGAGGGCAGGACTGTGTGGACAGTGTGGCCCAGTGGATGTAGCTCTCGCTGCCACTTCTGTGCCCCTCACGAAGCCAGCTCCAACCAGACCCAGTGAGGGAGCTGGGCAACTCCGAGTTCCCAAAGGAGGAGAGACACTTTTGTCAATGTCCAGAGTTGTGGGTGAGCTACAGCGGGGGCTGACCGAGACGCCCTTCTCCATTCTCACAAAAGCGTCTGGACCCTGAGCGTCTGATCCTGTAGGGGTAGCTCGGCCCGGGGGAAGTGCCACTCCTTCCTTGTCCTGCGAGAGGCACGGGCCGGGCCCTCCCCTCCTCCGGGAGTCGGCCTCCGAAGTCTCCGGACATTGCTCCCCCCAGGACTTTGTCCTCCGTTCCTCGTTGCGGGCGCACTGAGCCAGGACCCTTCCAGGGGGTTGGCTGCTGCTGCGGAAGGGGCACGGGGAGGGCGAGCGAGCCCTGCCCAGGCGCGGGCTGCGGGGCGCTTGAATGGCGGAGCTTTGCGCCTGGATGTGCGCCTCGAACATGCCCACTTTCTGGTTCACCTGCACGTTCTGCAACTCGCGCTGCAGGATCCGCAGCTTCCGCTTGGCCTCCTCCGGCCCCGGCGGGGAGAGGGTGCTGGCGGCCACCACCTGCTGC
>NW_007256035.1:628566-632418 GCF_000164805.1 Carlito syrichta | reverse complement strand
GCCCATCTCTCCCGGGGGAGACCGCCCCTGCCACCGTCTCCGGGGCTCCTCAGCCTGAGCGCGCAGGGGCTGTGGAGGGTGACCCGGCAGCCCCAGCCTTGGAATTCAGTCTCCGTGCTTCACCCTCTCGGGGAATCGGAGATCGACTCGGGGGGAACTTGAGCTGGATCTGCCTCCCCCAGACCGCCGCCAGCGCCCGGATCTGGGCGGGCGCCTGCGTGCCCGCCGTGCGCCTTCCTGACCCCGGCCTGGGGACTGTGTCTCTCGGCCTACCAAGGCCCGGGCGGGCGGCGGGGCCGCCGCTGCAGCCTTTTTCGGCACTGGCCTTGTCGTCTGTCCCTAGATAAGCGTGTTTTGTGAGTGTGGGCGCGCCTGCGCGTGCCCGGGGCCGAGGTTCTGCGGGTCTCCGGTACCGGAACCAATACTCGCGGCCCCCTGCCGTCGCCCCCCTACAGAGGGGCGTGTGTGTGTGTGTGCGTGTGTGCGCGCGCGCGTGTGTGTACGCACGTGTGTGCATGCACGGGGCGAGTCAGCCCTCGCTCGGCCCGTTGCGGAGGACGCGGCTGTCCCTGCGGGCTCCGGGACCCGCGCCCACCAGAGGAATGACTCCAGGACGCGCATGGCTGCAGCTGGGCAGCAATCCTAGGTGCACAGAGCCGGGGGCTCTGCAAGCCCCCCCGGGGCCGCCTCTCCGCGTGCAGGGCTTCTCCGCATCCCCGCTGCCTCGCCCGGCGCCAGCGGAGCCGCCCCGCGGCCGGAGCCCGGCGACTCCTGCAGCGCGCCGGGGAGGCGGCGCGGAGCGAGCGGCCCGGAAGGCGGGCTGGAGAAATGCCGAGAACTGGTCTCTCCCTCCTCTCCCCCCACCCGCCTCCCCTTCCAGCCACCCTCCAACATCAAACCCCTTCTCCGTCCCCCAAGCCCACCCCTCTGCGCGGTTTCAGAAGCCGGAACGCCCAGATTCGCTCCGGAGCGGAGAGTGCGCGGAAAGAGGGATCAAAGGCGAGAGCCATTAAAAAGCCGCCAAACTTACCTGCAACTTCTCAGATTCCCGGGTCTTGTGCAGACTACATTCCCAGAGACGCAGACCTCGTAGGGACGAGATGGCTTTAAAAGTAAAAATGCTCAGAAATATTCTCAACAGGCTATAGGAAACCCCCAAAAAAGGGGGAGGGAGAAAAGCTCCTCGGTGCAGGGGCCGGCGACCCGGACAGCGGCGACGCCGAGCCGGCCCTGCACGCCCTTCTCGGCTCTTGAGATACTGGCCCTGTCAGTGTCTGTTCTGGGCTACTTCAGTGTTTGTTCAATGTACGGTTTAAAAAAAAAAAAATGGGGGGGGGGGGGGAGGAGGGAGAAAGGCGGAGGCTTGGGGGAGGAAAGCAGGAAGGAAGTTGTGAGCCTGTCTGGGGTTGAACTCAGCGGAACAAGTTTTTCTTTTCTTCTTTTTTTTTTTTTTCTATTGCTTGGCAAGACCGAGAGAGGGAAACACTTTAAAAAAAAAAAAGTTTCCATTGTTAGCTAACAAAAAAAAAAGCCTTTTAACTTCTGCGGTTTAAAGATACACAATTCATTTTCCACCCCTCGATCAAGGCTTGCTGATGTCTAGCTTTATGAAACTATTTTTGAAAATGTTTTTAATAAAGTTTTGAGTGTGCGTCTTAAGTAAAGCAAATCGTGGGGAACTTTTTAGCATTTAAAACAGGCTAAAATCCTATATGAACGGTTTGTGTTCTTGTACACAAATATGCAAATTAAAGAAGGCACACTGAGGGTGCAGCCTTGCAAAGTTGCAGATTTTAAGTGCACCACAGTAGTATTTTGAAAGACTGGTTGGGCTATGAGCTGGGGATGGTTTTGCAGTGCAATTGCCAGACCTAGAAACACAACTTCACATATCACATGTATCTATAAATGCACACAAAAATGTGACATTGGCATAATTTTACTCTTAATTCTCAAAGTTATGTTAAGAAAAAACATAGTCCTGAAACTAAGAGGACTGGGCAGTGTGTGAAGCCCCCTTACTCCTATAGACTCCTGGAGACTGTCTCTTGCAGACTGAATCATTTTAAGAGCCTCTCTCCCCTTCCGTCAGCATAAAAGGGAGAAGGCGCATCACTCGACATTACTGAGCTGGGGAGACTACCCCATTTAAGCTCTAGCACTGCCACTGTGTTTTGCATAATTCCCTAAATCTTAAACTACAGCATTTAGTGGAAAGAGGGAAAACACAGCTGCAAGGCTCAGGAGATTTAAAAATCCAAAGACTGAATCAGTCCTTATATCCTGATTAGCTGAAATTCAAATGGAAATTTTGACTCTGCTTGTAGCAAACAGATCTCTTGCTTGTTTATGTAACAATACTGTTAAGTGAGCAAAGCAACCTGCTGCTCAATTAGGACAAGACTCATGCTAAGTCTGAAATGAAGACAACTTCTAGCCAAGAATTCCTGGGAATCAGACACTGTTGAATTCTTTCTATTTTGTTTAAAACATGCTATGAGAAGATTGAACTTAATTCCCCTCCTATCCTGCAGTGGGATTAAATAAAAAAGAGCCCAGAGTTCATTCAGGTGTTAGCACGGGATCTGCCAGTTCCTAAGAGAGAGAGGCCTATCCTACATCTATCCCTAATTTGGTTCCCTAGTGGCAAGAAAGAGGAGTTGCCAGTTCCCAGGAGACCCAATCACTGGAGTTTATGTCCGAGAGGCCATCATTCTAGGAGAGGCCAACATCCATGGTAGGTGTCATGGTAGAAGCAACTGAAGGACCTAGCGATGCATGCGTTAAGCACAGAAACTTCGCTTCCCAATCCCTGGGAAACCTCACCGTCACCTCACAGCCAGACATCTTCAGCCTTCTGTAGTTGAGAAACTCAGACTTCCTGAATGTGCAGTCAGCCTGAAGAATTCTTGGTCAGAAGGCAGCCAGTAGCCTTGTGATTCCTGCATTGGGCTGGAGGTAGGACTAGATGATGATTCTACCAGTCTAAAATTCTAACGGTGTCACCAAGAGCAGGAGGGGTTAGGGAAAAAAAGGAACAAAGCCCTTGTCTGGAAGCCAGCATGGTAGGCTTGCATCCTGATGCAGAATCCAGTTATCATCCATGTTTTTAAGTGAACGTAAGAAAAATATTTTATATAGTACTTTTATTTTCCAGACACTGTCCTAGACACTTTATAAATATTGATGTATTTTTATCCTCATAATAATCCTGTAAGACAGGTGTTATTACCATACTCATTTTCCAGATAAAGAAATTAAAGCACAAAGAGTCTGAGTGAGTGGCTCATGCCTGTAATCCCAGAAACTTGGGGTGCTAAAGCAGGAGGATTTCCTGAGTCCAGGAGTTTGAGACCAGCCTGGTCAACATAGTGAAACCTCGTCTTTACAAAAAAAAAAGATTAACCGGGCGTGGTGGCTTGCACCTGTAGTCCCAGTTGAGGCAGAAGGATCGCCTGCTGTAAGCTGTGATTGTTGTGATCATGCCACTTCTCTTCAGTCTGGCCAACAGAGTAAGAACTGGACTTAAAAAATAAAAATAAAAAAAAAAAGCACAAAGAAGTGAGTAATTTGTCCCAAAATTCCACAGCTGGTTGGTAATTAGCGAAACCAGGATTTGAACCTGTGTAGTATGGGTCTAGAATCCATACTTGTCATTATTACTCTTTTTTTTTTTTTTTTTGAGTAGGTGTCTGTCTCATCTGTTGATCCAGGCTAAAATGTAGTGGCATGATCATAGCTCACCACAAACTCAACCTCCTAGGTTCAGGCAATCCTTCCACCTCAGCCTACAGGTGTGTACCACCACACCCAGCTAATATATATATATATATATATATATATATATATATA
>NW_007256035.1:609121-628533 GCF_000164805.1 Carlito syrichta | reverse complement strand
TTTTTTAAATAGAGATGAGGTCTCACTATGTTTCCTAGGCTGATTTCAAACTCCTGGGCTCAAGCCATCCACCTGCCTTGGCCTCCCAAAGTGCTGGGGATTACAGGCATGAGCCACTATGCCCGGCCCACTTCTCTATAGTCTACGCTAGCTATCTGCAACAGTAGGGAAGGTTTGCCTAACTTTTCAGGGTACATATTTGCCTACTTTCTAAATAGAATTTTAAAATCAAAACTATGAAACTAAGGCTAGAAGGAAATGTCCTCAACTTGATGAAGAGCATCTATGAAAAACCTACAGCAAATATTAAACTTAATGATGAAGTACCAAACATTTGCCCTCTAAAATTAGGAACAAGGTTAGGACGTTTGCTCTAGACATTTTTATTCAATATTGTACTTGAAGTCCTAGCCTGTACAATCAGATAAGAAAAAGGAAAAAAGACATTCAAACTGGAAGAAGTAAAACCATCTTTATTTAGATTAAAGGATTGTCTATGTAGAAGATCCTATTGGATCTACAAGAAAACTACTAGAATTAATAAGTAAGTTTAGCAATGTATTAGTTTGCTAGAAATTTATGTTCTCACAATTCTAGAGGCTGGAAATTTGAGATCAAGGTGTTGGTAGGGTGGGTTTCTTCTGACGTCTCTCTCCTTGGCTTGTAGATGGCCACCATTTCACTGTATCTATCTGTCTATCTATCTATCTTAGAGACAAGGTCTTGCCAAGTTGCCTGGGCTGATTTCCGACCCATGGGCTCAGGTAATCCACTCGTCTCAGCCTCCCAAAGTGCTGGGATTACAGGCTGAGCCACTGGGCCCGGCCATCTCACTGTATCTTGACATAATCTTCCCTCTGTGCATGTCTATGTCCTAGCCTTCTCTTCTTGTAAGGATGCCAATCATATTGGATTAGGACCCACCTTAATGAATCATTTAATCTTAATTACCTTTGTAAAGACCCTTTCTCCAATACAGTCACATTCAGAGATACTAGGGGTTAAGATTTCAATATATACATTTGGTGGTAGGAATGTAATTCAGTCCTTAACAGCAAGGTTGCAGAATACAAGATCAATATACCAAAAGCAATTGTATTTCCATGTACTATTGATAAGCAATC
This sequence comes from Carlito syrichta, assembly GCF_000164805.1. Classification (NCBI taxonomy): domain Eukaryota; kingdom Metazoa; phylum Chordata; class Mammalia; order Primates; family Tarsiidae; genus Carlito; species Carlito syrichta. Next base: position 627,409 of record NW_007256035.1, on the reverse strand, counting down.
AGAAATAACAAAATTTTTCCTAAATAATACCTTTACATTAACATCAGAAAATATGAACTGCTTAGAGATAAACATAACAAAGCACATAAAGATCTATAGAAGGAAAACTAAAAAACACTGCTGAAAAAAATTAAAGAAGACCCACCCAAATCAATGAAGAGATATACGTGTTCAAAAATTGGAGGACTCAGCATTGTTAAGATGCCAACTCTCCACCAAATGTATCTACAGATTCAATGAAATCACAATCAATATCCCAGCAGGTTTTTGTTTTGCTTTTTTAAATTTTGTTTTTATTTTCTAAACTTCATAGGAAAATGCTAAACTTCTAGGTCCTTCATAGAGAAAGGATCTAGGATAGCCAAAGCAACTTTGAAAAAGAACAAAGTGGAAGGATTAATAGTATCTCATGTCACGACTTATTATAAAGCTATAGTACTTCCCGCTGCCATGTTTGGCTGGTATGAAGGTCTCCATCAGCCTTCCCCTAACCCTATACCTCTGGTGTGGCCAGGCCCAGTGGTTCACATCTGTAAACCCCGCACATTGGAAGGCCAAGGCAGTAAGAGCCCTTGAGCCCCAGAGTTCCAGGTCAGCCTAGACAACATAGCAAGACTTCAACTCTACAAAAAATTTTAAAAATTAGCCAGGCGTGGTGTCAAGCGATTGTAGTCCCAGCTACTCAGGAGGCTATGGCAGAATGATCTGCTGAGCTCCAGAGGTGGAGGCTGCAGTGAGCCATGATCGTGCCACTGCACTCCAGTCCAGCTAACAAATGAAACATACAACTACCAAAAAAAAAAAAAAACCTATAGTAATCAAGACAGTGTAGTACTGGCATACAGTTGGACAAATAGAGCAATGAAACAAGACAGAGAGTTCAAAAATAGACCCACATGTATAAGGACAATCAATTTTTGACACAGGTTCTGAAAAGTGGAGAAAGAAGTCTTTTGACAAATTCTACTGTAACAATTCAATATCCACATAAAAAAAGAACTTCAATGTATATCTTGTACCATATGCAAAAATTAACTCAAAATGGCTTTTAGATCCAAACGTAAAACTTAAAGCCATAAAACTTTTATAAGAAAACATAAGAGGCCGGACGTGGTGGCTCAGGCTGTAATCCCAGTACTCTGGGAGACCGAGGTGAGTGGATTACCTGAGCCTGTGGGTTTGAAACCAGCCCAGGCAACTTGGTGAGACCTTGTTTCTACAATAAAATAGAAAATTACCCAGATGTGGTAGCGTGCGTCTGTAGTTCCGGCTACTTGGAAGGCTGAGGCAGAAGGACCTCCAGAGCTCAGCAAGTCGATACTGGGGTGGCCATGAACATGCCACTGCACTCCAGCTGGGGCAATGGAGTAAGACTCCAACTCAAAAAAAAAGAGAACATGAGAGAAGATCTCTGGGACCTTGGGTCAGACAAATATTTCTTAGAGGTGTCACCAAAATCAATTGAACTACATCAAAATTTAAAACTTCTGTTATTTAAAAGATGCTGAAAATAACAAAAACACAAATCACAGACTGGGAGAAAATATATGCAAAGCATACTATTTACAGCAGTTTTATTAGAATTAGCCAAAAATTGAAAACAACCCAAATGCGCATCAAGAAGTAAATGGATAAACAAATTGTGGTCTAGCTATACAATGGACTATTATTCAATAATAAAAAAGAAATAGACATTGATATACATACAACATGGATGAATCTCAGAATAATTATACTGAGTAAGACAAACTAGACAAAACAGAATATCAACTGTATGATTCTATTTATAGACAATTCTACAAAACCCAACCAATCTATAGTAACAGAAAGCAGATTGGTGGCTGCCTGGAAATGAGGTTTTGTGGGAACAGGCAGGAGGTAGGAAAGACAAAGGGAGATGAGGAAACATGCAAGTGATGGGTATGTTCACTATCTCGATGGTAAAGATTGTTTCATGAGTTTATACATATGTGAAAACTTACCAAAATGTAAGACATAAAATATGTGTGACTTATTGTATATAAATTATAACTTAATAAAGACTTATCTTTTCTTTTTTAGACAATCTCACTCTGTTGCCCAGGCTAGAGAGGAGTGGCATTCATTCATTTATTTCCTTATGTGTTCCATGTAATAACTCTGTGTCCCCTTTCCACGTCATATATCACTTTGTTAAATTACTTACTGCACTGTGTAATAATCTCTAATCTCCCTTTCTTTGTTCTCAACTGGATAGTAAACTTTTTAAGGGCTAGGACTTTGATTAATTTATCTTCCTAACCTTACGTTTTAGCACCACACAGAATAATCTATACATGTTTGCTAAACTGGAAAAAATAGATGGAAGAATTAAGAAATCTATCAAAGCACCATACAAAAGGACAGAGGAATCAGCACTGTCAAGAGAGAACTTCCTCCTACTTCCCCGACATCAGGAAGTACTTCCTGCTACCATGTTTGGCTGGTGTGAAGGTCTCCATCAGTCTTCCCCTAACCCTATACCTCTCGTGTGAAATATTAGTCTAAAGTTCCCAAAACACCATTGGCTCAAGGCAAGAATGAGGCCAAGGCATGCCCCTGAGGGAGGTCACCACATCCACTCCCATCCAGCACCGATCAAGACCACAAACAAAGAAGCAGCTTTGTACTGCACTTTGCTCTGTCCTGCTTCCCTGGATCCTTTTTCACTTGCTTCCCTCACCTTCCCCTTGACCTCGGTAATGCAATAAATCATTCATTAATTCACCTTTTGGGCAATCAGCTACTGACTGTAAATGTGTCAGGCCTGTGATAACTACTGGGGATAGGATGGTGAAGACACAATTCCTGTCCTCCTCTAGTCTAGGGGGAAAACCACAAGCAAATTCAGAACAGGCCGTGCCCACCTTTCAGTTGCTGCCAAGGAGGGTGAGCGAGAAGAATGATTCAGAAAGATCTGGGCTCTGACAGTCTCCTCCACTTACCATAACTCTGTGCCCTTGGACAAGTAACAGAAATTCTCTGAACCTCAACTTTGAGATCTGTACAATGGCAAGAATTATAATGTGCACCTCTGTAGTGTTGTTTTTTTTATTTTTTTGAGTTGGAGTCTCACTCCATCGCCCAGGCTGGAGTGCAGTGGCACGCTCACGGCCACCCCAACGTCGACCTGCTGGGCTCCGGCGATCCTTCCTCCTATGTCTTCCAAGTAGCTGGAACTACAGGTGCACGCTACCACATCTGGCTAATTTTTTTTATTTATTGTAGAGACGACGTCTCACCATGTTGCCAGACTGGTCTCGAACTTGCAAGCTCAGGCAATCCTCTCGCCTCAGCCCCCCAAAGTGCTGGGATTTCAGGCTTGATCCGCCACGCCCAACCTCTATAGTGTTCTTATAAAGATTTATTAGAAATATACCTGTTAGACGTGTCAAAAGACATGTTTTATAAAAGTAGGCTTTCAACCCCTAGCATCTCATACCAAGAAAAGATCCAAGATTTAGTGCTGCTAAAACAGAATCTGCCTCACACGTAGTAGGTATTCAATAAATACTTGCTTCTAGAACGAACTTCTTCAGCACCCAGAAATTCCTCCTTCCTATGCCAATACTGCTCTGATCTCCTGGTGGACAGCACCAGCAATAGTGGAGGAGTCTCGTCCTGCTGAGCAGTTTCTCTCTGTTCTATCTTCAGAAACGCCTAAGTCTAATAGCATCTAGACAACTATGCCCTATTCAGGCACATCAAACTACACAAGAGATGCCTGTTCACAGCGCACAAGCCCTTCCAAGAGAATCTACCTGATCTGCTACTCCTTGAATAGAAATGTTGGATACCAAAGGACCTCTCTGAGCCCATAGTTATTTAGACTATGGTGGACAAGGGTCCCAAAGACTGCTAATCCATAGGCTAGCTAATGACCTGGCATGAAAATATGAGGTGGACAATTGGATTCCTCTCATGGGACTTTGCAATACTCTTTACAGAAGATCACGAGGCAAACTTGAGGCCCATGAAAACATGTCTGAGAGTTATAAGGGAAAAACCAGGAATGAGCAAAGGATGAATAGACAAGGGAGTACAGAACAGAGATGTCAAGTCAGGAGAAACTGCAGTGCCTGATACAAGCCACGGGGAGAGAAAGGTAGGGAGTCACCACTCTTGCTGGTAGCTTTCCAGATCCCATTCCTGTGAGCCTGTGTCTGCCCTTAGATTATGGGAGATTCTAAAGTGCTTCCCCTAAAACAAACTTGCGTTCACTCGTGCTGAGTATCGCTTTGTTCCTTGCAACCAAAAATGCCGTAACCATGCAGAAGGTTAGGGCTTTCTTAAGGGCTGACTTGCTAAGTCCGTAGCAATTTCCCAAATTGGAGAAACAGACAATTTATTATGTGGTCTGGGTCCACCCTCCAGTGGAAGAACCAACTAGACGCTTCAGAAAGGGGTGAATTTTATAGTTTGTGAGGTCAGACTAGAAAGGCTAGTTTGCTGTAGAGTTCCAGGCTGGCTCCTCAGAGTGTCCTGGACCTGGTGGAGGATCCCTGATGACCAAGTTAATTGGTTTTTCCCATTAACTTGGACTCCAGGGGACCAACTCAGGCCAAGGAAGTCCAAGAGAGACTGAGATGCCAGAGACTAGTTCATTCATTTGGAATGGTCCATTCACCTGCCTGGGCAACTCAAATTTGTGTTTTTACAGGAAGCCATATTGTTGTCTTATTAATCCTTCCTTCCCACTCTAGCACAATTCAGGCCTGAGATTTGATACCAGTCATCCTCTCTTTTATATGATCTAAGAGCCATGCAGATACATTCCTTATACTCTTTCCTTCTCTAAGAATGTTTATTTATTCCTTCATTTATCTGTATCCACTATTTATTGCCTCTGCACTACCATAGGAGAACATAAGGATACTTAGGCTGACATTCAAGGGCTTGTACAATCTTACCTAACCTACATCTCCAACTTGGTTGTCTACCTCTCACCTTTCAGATTCTTCTCCCTGGCCACTCTGCCTTCCTCACATGTCTTGACCTCTGTGGCTTTGCTCACTCTCCTGTCTTCAACTTCTTTTCCCATCCACAATTATGTCAGCTCTCCCATCTTGCAACATCTTCCTCTCACAAGTGCTTCTCTGATGGCTCAGCCGGCAACAACCTCCTCCTCCTCCCATCTGGATACTGCACCAGGACTATCAACCCATCATCTCTCCTTTTACCTTGCACTGTTAGTGACATCTTCCGTCTTTCCTCTGTAAGATCCTTGAAGGCAGAGAACAGCTATGGCACTCTCCTCCAGGCACCTAATACCTTGCTTTACATCCCAGCACCTTGGGAGGCTGAGGTGAGAGAATTGCTTGAGCCCAGGAGTTCAAGACCAGCCTGGGCAACATAACAAGATGTCTACAAAAAAATTTAAAAATTAGCCAGGTGTGGTGATACATGCCTGTAGTCCCAGCTACTCAGGAGGCTGATGTGGAAGGATCATCTGAGCCCAGGACGTCATGGTTGCAGTGAACTGTGATGTTCCATTGTACTCCAGCCTGGGTGACAGAGTGAATCCCCAACTTAAAAAAGAAAACTGTTTTTTTAAAAAAAGACAGGCTTATTTATTTAAACACATGCATACACAAACATGGTCTTATTATTTTCTGCCACTATTAATAAATGACAGAGTCTGGAATTGCAAAATGCAAACAGCAAATGTTATGATTCTAGTTTGATGTGAAAAAGAGAAATTTCGTTTTAACATTCCCCACACCCCCATCCCCTAATCCTAGTTGGAAGCCTTCCTGAGCACACCTCATTATTATAATAGCTTATTCTTCATTTATTCATTCATTCATCAAACACTGACTAAACCCTTCCCTCACTACACACTCTGTTATAATCTGGTACCTTTTGTCTTCTCCCCTTCGAGGTCTTATCCCCATTTGCATCTGCAGTGTCTAGTATAGAGAAGGTATCTGATAATTCTTGTTCAATGGTCATTGTCTCCAACTCAGACAAGGGTAACAGCAGAAAGATTTTCTGCCTCTCCTAAATCTAGAAGGTATTTTGTGGTAGTACTGGAAAGAGAAAAACAAACTGCTTGGAAGTATTTATCTAGCAAAGTATAAGATACTTACAGATATACTCCATTTATATGTGGACACTGAAACAATTATCTAGTTTCAAACTGACTTTTTCAACTATCTGAACAATAGACTGCACAGTTGGATTGGCATGGTTTTCATTGCCTGTAAACAACCATGAACTGATAAGAAATGGATTGAAAAGACGTGATCCTACTTTTCATATCTAAATGTGAACTTAGCCAGCTTAAACATTCATGTTGAAATGTGGTGTCAAGACTTTGTTTTAATCAAAACCAAGTCATGTGTTGCCGGTTTATGATATTGGCTGGAGCAGATGGCTCATGCTGGTGATCCCAGCACTTTGGGAAGTTGATGCAAGAGAATTGCCTGAGCCTAGGGTTTTGAGACCAGCCTGGGCAACTTGGAAAGACCTTGTCTCTACAATGAATCAAAAAATTAGCCAGGCGTAGTGGCATGTGCCTGTAGTTCCACCTACTTGGAAGGCTAAAGTGGAAGGATCACCTGAACCCAGCAGATTGAGCCACTACTAGGTGAGTAGTGAGTAGGAGTGAGACTCCTATTTAAAAAAAAAAAGAAAGAAGATATTGACTCTATGGTTTTGTACTATACCAAAGGATATTGCAAATATCCGGAAATACCCTCCCACAAGCTGGGCCTGTTTGTGATTGAAAAGGTTGCCCTTGTTTTTAAGTCTTAGACGGTGAAGGGATGAGGAGAAGTCTCAGCTGCCTTCTCTGGATAACTGGATTTGTGTGACATCTGTGAATCCTCTAAAACAAAAATAAGTAGTGAGAAAGAGCACTGAGGACATGTCAGCTACAGAAAATTCACAAGGTTTTGATACAGTGGGCCTTGTGTTTAAATGGTCTCCATCAGGAAGTCCAGGAGAGCCAGAGAGGGCCTTTGGGTCGATCTTGTTCCATTTAGGATTTTAGGAAGTATTAAGTTCACATAAAGGGCCTTTAAGGACTGAGTCTCGGAAAAGGTCACCGTGTAATCTATCACAAAATAGTTATCTGCAGCAGAAAGGGGAAGTTTCTCATGCCTCCCATTTCTCCTTTCCTTCACAATGAAGGGACAGCTCCAGCAGCAAGAGATTCTATCTAGAAGAGATTCTGTCTACAGCTTGCAAACTACCCTCGGTCAACGCTTAAGTGTCTACAGAGTTTATGTGCATCCACTAGCACAGCCTGTTTAGCTGTTGTTTAGCCCATGAGCACTTCATTTTTGCTTTGGGTGTTATTATTGTTATTAACGCCATTCATTTACCCATTAAACCATTACAGGGTTTTCCAGGCAGGGCAAAGGGAAAGAGAAAGATATGAAGAGGGATTGCATTTGTCTTTGGAGAGCTAACAGACCAGAAGTGGTCAAGCTTAAAAAGAACGATAATTCAGTGTGATATGTGGTATAATAGCACTCAAAGTACCACAATGGTGGGGCTAACCTTGGGCTAGGGGAGAAGATGGGAAGGCTTCAGGAGAGAGTGATTTTCCAGTGGGCTGTAAAGGATGAGTAGGAGTTCACTAGTAAACGAAGAAAGAGAGTCATCTAGAACAGGGGCATGGCATTTGCAAATGCTTTGACCCATGGAGAAGCAAGTTGAGAAGTGGTGAATCCATGTGGCTGGTGTATGAGGTAATAAAGGGATCAGTAATCAGGGAGAAGAATCTGGAATAGCAATTTGGGGACATGTGGTGAAGTTCTTTACTTACTATGCTAAGTAGCTTGGGTTTTCATTTAAGATGATAGGAAGCCACTGAGAAATTTTAGGCAGAGTGACACGATTAAATTAGCATTTTAGAAAGATCTCTCTGAGGCAACGTGGAGGATATATTGGAGGAGAAAGAGACCAATTCAGTGGTGCACACACATTATAGAGCACCTGTACTGGGCACTAAGACCTCAAAAATGAATAAAATACTAAAATGCCAACTCTACCTTTCGGAAACCTGCAACAAAGTAAAAGGAGTATATTAATTATCTGCGGCTATAACAAATTACTGGAAACGTGGCAGCTTAAAATAACATGTATTTATTACCTCACAGTTTCTATGAGTTGTTGTGTGGCTTTCTTTACAGGGCCCTCTGCTTCAGGCTATCCCCAAGGTGTTGGCTAGGACTGGGGTTTCATCTGAGGCTCAGACTGGGGTTTCATCTGAGGCTCAAATGGTGACAGGTTTTCTTCCAAGTTCACAGTGTTGTTGGTGGGATTCAGGATCTTGCTGACTTTGGCCAGAAGCTGCCATCAGTGCTTTGCTGTGTGGACCTCCTCAACCTGGCCACTTGCTTTATCAAAGCATGCAAGCTGAGAAGGCAATGGAGAGAGACTGAGAACAAGACAGAAGTTGCAGTCTTGTATAATATCAGCATGGAAGTGATATCCCATCATCTCTATTGCTTAGAAGCAAGCTGCTGGGCCCACTCAACATACAGAGCCATAACATCTGCAGACAGAAACACTTCAAGGCATTTATTTTATTTTATTTTATTTTTTGAGTTGGAGTCTCACTCTGTCGCCCAGACTGGAGTGCAGTGGCCGCTCCCGGCCACCGCAGCCTCGACCTGCTGAACTCCGGCGATCCTTCTGCCTTCCGAGTAACCGGAACTACAGGCATTTGCTACCATGCCCGGCTGATTTTTTGATTTATTGTAGAGATGAGGTCTCGCTGCCCAGGCGGGTCTGAAACCCGCGGGCTCAGGCAATCCACTCACCTCAGCCTCCCAAGGCGCGGGATTACAGGCTGAGCCACAGAGCCCGGCTGACTTCAAGGCATTTTAGAGTCTGTCCCCGGGGGTGGGGTGGGGGGGAGACAGGCAGATCTTAAACTGTACAAGAATAATAAGGGGAAAATAAGGTAGCTATATTCTCTGAGGGCTGTGAGATCAAAGAGAGGTTATCTGGACTGGTCTGTGGATTGAGGGGACACTTCTCCAAGGAGTTCAACTAGGAGGTCATTACTGTTGTCCTGCTATAAGATGTTGAATACCTGAACTTTTCCTATTCATCAATTTATTCTTATTATCCACAGGGCCCTTCGGTTAAAAAGTCCATGACAGACACAGGTTTGAACCCCAGCTCTTCTGCTTACAGCTGCGTGAAGTTGGAAGCTAGGTAGCCTCTCTGAGTATCACTTTTCTAATCTGTAAAATAGGAATACAGCTGCTTACCCCACAGGGTTCTTGAGGATTAAATGACATGGTATTTAAAAGAAAATAGCACAGGCCTGCCACATTGGAACTTAGCCAGTAACTTAGGCCACATCTCAACTGAGGCCAATAGTACAGGCCCAAATTCATAGGCAAAGCCGGCTATGAAAGAGCCTTAACCTTTTCCTTAGAGGTCTGTGGCCAGTGCTGTCACAGACGCACCCAGCATCAAGGTGGAGGACATCACATCTTCAGGGTGTGTTCACTCCATGTATTTGGTGACCACCCTATAAATACTTGCTGACCTCCCCATCACCCACTCCCAGACTTGGGCTCCAAGGCTACATCTCCACCCCCCAGCAGCTTGTCAAGGTCCCCAAATGGGCATGCTCCCTACATCACCAATGTCCCCTCAGGCTCCAGCATGGTTTAGCACCTGATAGCTTTTGAAGTGGTTTGCTATGTGCCCAACCCTGTGTTAAACTAAAACATATGACTGAGAATGGAAAGCGAGGATAATGGGAGCAAGCATAAGGAGAGGAGCTTGTTTCAGGCTGCGGCTTTTCTCTTCTGTCTGAAAGGCCATGTACTTTATGTTAAGGCAGAACACAGAAGCTGGGGATAGGTTGGAATGTTCCTCTTCCATCTGGTCTCCTGAGTACAGCTTCAGTGGTTGTTGTGACAAGATTCCATTAAAATACCCTGGAAATGCAGCTTTAGAAGAACTGTCCCCAAAGAAACCCTGAGGCATGAATGCTCGAATTGAAAACTTTCCATTCAAATTCTGTCTCCAAGTAGTGACAATGCCAACCAACCCACTCACATCACCTGGAGGATGGAAATCCATCTGAAGGAGACTCCTGAATGCCTAGATGTATCATAACATCAATGACAGACATTCTTTCCAAAGAGAGCAGACACTATGAAAAGCACAAAGCTGAATGACTTCAAATTGTGAGACACAGAAGAACACCTACTTGCTCACATTTAGGCAAGGTAGATTGTAAGAGGTTAGAAAGGGCTTATATAGATGTCCGGCTTTTCCAGGGGTCTCTCCCGTCTGCATTCCCCCACCCTCTATGGGTGCTGTGGTTATTGCCATAGAGTACCACAGAGCAGAGTCCTACAGTGGTCACGGTTCTTGATGGCAAGCAACAAGAACGGAGTCTTGCTCCCATAAGAACAAGATAAATTTATTACAGATATTGGAAATCTCATAAAATCACCAAGATTGCGAGAAAAGTAGGCTTGGGAAATGTGGCAGGAGTGAGGGAGGCTCCCAGCCCAAATCACATAAGAGAATTAGTCCAGTGTCCTATAAGACATTGTCACACAGCTCATATTGTGTCCCTGATACTCTTGCAACCTGTATGTGTCCATACTGCTGCCACCATCACCACCAAGATGACCTTGCTTCTCTGTGTCAAAGTCCAGTGGGTACATGTGATAGACTGAGCCAAAGTGTTTGTCCATGTCTACCCCAAGAAGGCTGGGGAAATGAGCATGTGGGGCTCAGTGGCTGGACAGCTAAAAAGCCATCATGGTCCAATGGAGCCCCAGGGTTTCTTTCCAGGTAGCTAAACAAGCAAGTATCACAGGACCTTTTCTCTTTAAATAATTAAGAAATGATTAAAGCTAAAAAGGAAGGAAGACAAAGTCATTCAAAAACTGTCACTGGGTCAGGCACAGCACTTTGGGAGGCCTAGGCAGGAGGATCACTTGAGCCTAGCAGTGCAAGACCGGCCTGGGCATCATAGACCTCATCTCATAAATAAAATGAAAAACTCTCCTACTGAGCAACTATATGTCAGGCAGTATTCTAGAGAGTAAGGATAGAGCAGTGAGCAAATCAGGCACAATCCCTGATCTCAGAGAGATTGTACTTTAGTGGGAGACAGGGAGTAACAAACAAGCGTGTGTGTGTGTGTGTGTGTGTGTGTGTGTGTGTGTATGTTATGTTGCTAAGTGCTGCAGTGAACAACACAGCATGGTAAGAGGGCCTCGGGGATGGAAAGGTGTAGCCTTGTAGAGGTGGTCAGGAAGGATGTCCCTGCTGGTAGGAAAGTGGAGTGCTGACAAGCAGGCCACATGGATACATTGGAAGGGAGAGTCATCAGGACTGATGGGTTGGGTGTTTCATAATCTCTCTCTTATATGTGCATGCGCGCGCACACACACACATACACACACACAGGTATACCTTATTTTATTATGTTTTGCTTTATTGTGCTTCACAGATATTGTGTTTTTATTGTGTGTGTGTGTGTGTTTAAACAAATTGAAGGTTTGTGGTAATCCAGCTTCGAGCAAGGATGTCTTTCAGTACCATTTCTCCAACATCATGTGCTCACTTCCTGTTTCTGTGTCACATTTTGTTAATTCTTACAATATTTCACACTTTTTCATTATTATTACATCTGTTATGGTGATCTGTGATCAGTGTTCCTTGCTGTTACTATTGTAATTGTTTTGGGGCACCACTAGTCGTGTCCATATAAGACAATGAACTTAATCTATCAATGTTTTATGTGTTCTCACTGCTCCACCCATCGGCTGTTCCCTGTCTCTCTTCTTCTCCCTGAACCTCCCTATTTTGAGACACACTAATATTGAAATTAGGGCAATAAATAATCCTACAATGGCCTCTAAGTGTTCAAGTGGAAAGGACCGCTGCACACCTCTCACTTTAAAATCAAAAAGCAGGAAGGATTAAGCTTAGTGAGGAAGACATGTTGCAAGTCCAGATAGGCCAGAACTAGGCCTTTTGTGCCAAATATTAACAAAATTGTAAGTGCAAAGAAAAAATTCTTAAAAGAAATTAAAAGTGCTACTCCAGCGAACATATAAATAAGAAAACAAGCTTACTGCTGATATGGAAAAAATTGAGTGGTCTGGACAGAAGATCAAACCAGCTAAATTATTTCCTTAAGCCAAAGCCTAGGGCAGAAGGAAGCTGCAGTAGAATAGTTTGAAGTTAGCAGAGGTTGGTTCATAAGGTTCCAGGAAAGAAGCCATCTTTAATGACATACAAGTGCAAAGTGAAGTTGCAAGTGCTGATGTGGAAGCCGCAGCAAGTAATCCAGATGATCCAGCTAAGATTACTGATATAGGTGGCTACCCTAAATAATAGATATTCAATGTAGATGAAGCATTCTTCTCTTGGAAGAAGATGCCATCCAGGACTTTGATAGTAGACAGAAGTCAATGCCTAACTTCAAAGCTTCAAAGGACAAGGTGACTCTCTTCTTCTGGGTCTATGCTTCTGATGACTTTTAAGTTGAAACCAGTGCTCACTTACCATTCTGAAAATCCTGGGGCTCTTAAGAATTATGCAAAGTCTACTCTGCCTGTGTTCCCTACGTGGAACAACAAAACCTGAATGACAGCACATCTGTTTACATCATGGTTCACTGAATATTTTCAGCACACTGTGGAGACTCACTGCTCAAATAAAGTATTTCTTTTAAAATATTATTGCTGGCCGGGCGCAGTGGCTCAAGCCTGTAATCCCAGCACTTTGGGAGGGTGAGGCGAGAGGATTGCCTGAGCCCAGGGATTTGAGACCAGTCTGAGCAACTTGGCGAGATCTCGTTTCTATAATAAATCAAAAAATTAACTGGGCATGGTGGTGCACACCTGTAGTTCCAGCTACTTGGAAGACTGAGGCAGAAGGATTGCCTGAGCCCAGCAGGTCAAAGCTGAGGTGGCCATGAGCATACCACTCCACTCCAGCCTGGGCAACAGAGTGAGATTCTAACTCAAAAAAAAAAAAATTACGCTCATTAACAAAGCACCTAGTCACCCAAGAACTCTGATGGAGATGTACAAGGAGATTACCATTGTTTTCATGCCTGCTAACACAGCATCCATTCTGCAGCCCATGGACCAAGGAGTAATTTTGATTTTCAAGTCTTATTATTTAAGAAATACATTTTGAGCCGGGCTTGGTGGCTCAGCCTGTAATCCCGTGCCTTTGGGAGGCTGAGGTGAGTGGATTGCCTGAGCCCGTGGGCTCGAGACCTGCCTGGGCAACTTGGCGAGACCTCATCTCTACAATAAATCAAAATTTAGCCGGGCGTGGTAGCGTGTGCCTGTAGTTCCGGCTGCTTGGAAGGCTGAGGCGGAAGGATCGCCAGAGCCCAGCAGGTCAAGGCTGCGGTGGCCGGGAGCAGCCACTGCACTCCAGTCTGGGTGATAGAGTGAGACTCCAACTCGAAAAAAAAAAAAAGAAATACATTTTGTAAGGTTATAGACGCCATAGATAGTAAATGCTTTTACAGATCTGGACAAAGTAACTTGAAAACATTCTGAAAAGAATTCACCATTCTAGATGCCATTAAGAACATTTGTGATTCATGGGAGGAGGTCAGAATATGAGCATTAAGAAGAGCCTGAAAGAACTTGATTGGGCAGGGTGGCTCACACCTGTAATCTCAGCAATATGGGAAGCCAAGGTGGGAGGATTGCTTGAGTTCAGGAGTTGAAGACCAGCTTAGGCAACAGAGCGAGACCTTGTCTCCACCAAATATCCAAAAATTAACCAGGCATGGTGGCACGTGTCTGTAGTACCAGCTATTCAGGAAGCTGAGGCAGAAGGATCACCTAAGCCCAGGAGGTTGAGGCTGCGTTGAGCTGTGATCATGCCACAAGACTTCAGTGGATCCCAGGAGGTTAGAGACTTTAGTGGAGAAAATAACTGCAGATGTGCTAGAAATACCAAGAGAACTAGAATTAGAAGTGGACCCTGAAGATGTGACTGCAGTCTCATGATAAAACTTGAACAGATGAAGAAATGCTTCAGACGGATAAACTAGTAAAGTGGTTTCTTGAGATGATATCTACTCCTGGTGAAGATGCTATGAACTTTGTGAAAATGAGAATACATAATTTAGAATATTAGATAAACTTAGTCGATAAAACAGCAGCAGGCTTTAAGGGAATTGACTCCAATTTTAAAAGAAATTCTTCTGTGCGTAAAATGCTATTAAAACAGTATTGCATGCTACGGAGAAATATTTCATGAAGCGGTAAGTCAATCAATATGGCAAGCTTCATGTTGTCTTAAGAAATTACCACAGCCACTCTAACCTTCAGTAACCACCTGCCTGATCAGTTAGCAGCCACCACCATCAAGGGAAGACCCTCCACCAGCAAAAAGATTACAACTCACCAAAGGCTTAGATGATCATTAGCATTTGAGAGCACTAGAGTATTTTTTAATTAAAATACATACTTTAAAAAAAGATATAATGTGATTACTATCTTAATAGACTACAGTATAGTACAAATATAGTTTTTTTTTTTTGAGTTGGAGTCTCACTCTGTCGCCCAGACTGGAGTGCAGTGGCCGCTCCCGGTCACCGCAGCCTCGACCTGCTGGGCTCCAGCGATCCTTCTGCCTCAGCCTTCCAAGCAGCCGGAACTACAGGCATGCGCTACCACGCCCGGCTGATTTTTTGATTTATTGTAGAGATGAGGTCTCGCCAACAAATATAATATTTATATGGACTGGGAAACCAAAAATTTTGTGTTACTTTATTACATTATTCACTTTATTATGGTGATCTGGAGCTAAACCAGAAATATCTCAAAGGTAGGCTTCTATAAACACATGTGTATATGTGCATATGCATACAGATATAACAAGAAAACTGTAATTACAACCACAGTGCTGTATAAAAGTTAGCATCACATCATATAATAAATATAGATAGAAAAAAAGCCATGAATTGATTTGTACAAGCCCCCAAATTCCTTGTCATTAGGTAACAATGACAGGCTGAGGGAATTACAGGCTGAGCCACCGAGCCTGGTTCAATTCATAATGATAGGTACTTACCAGGTGCCAGGCACTGCTCTAAACACATACATGTATCAGTTATGTATCAGTCATTTAATTTTCACAGCTAAATCACAGGGAAGATGTTATTACTACCATTTTAAAGGCAATGACACTGAGATATAGTAAGGTTAAATAAGTTAGATAAGGTCCACATAAAGGCAAAATGAAATTTTCTCTGTAGCAAAAGATGGGAATAATCATTAAGCATATGCCTTCTTCTCTGGGGCTAGATTACTTACCTATAAAATGAAGGCATCAGAGAGGATAATTGCTAAAAATCCTTTAGCCACAACTATCTGTGAATCCTTCATTACCAGCAAAGAAAATATTGTCCCCTTTGCTCTTTTGCATTATAAACATTAAATATAAACAATTCATGTTTTCTTTTTCTTTTTCTTTTTTTTTTTTTTGAGTTGGAATCTCAGTCTGTCGCCCAGACTGGAGAGCAGTGGCACACTCCCGGCCACCGCAACCTCGACCTGCTGGGCTCCGGCGATCCTTCTGCCTCAGCCTTCCGAGTAGCTGGAACTACAGAGCCCGGCTAATTTTTAATTTATTGTAAAGATGAGGTTTTGCCAAGTTGCCCAGGTGGGTCTCGAACCTGCGGGCTCAGGCAATTCACTCATCTCAGCCTCCCAAAGCGTGGGATTACAGGCTGAGCCACTGAGCCTGGCTCAATTCATGTTTTCTATGCTTGCAATGAGAAATTAAATATTACTCTAATGAATAACTTGATTTCATTAAATACTTTTATTATTGCTTAAATAATTGTCATTGGTAATAATTAGTTTAATAAATAGTGTTCCTTTGTTTAGAAAAAAAATGTACTCTTTCATACATGCAGAGTCAAATACTCCCCAATGTGGAGACTAAAGCAGCTCCATCTTGGATGCTAATCTGCCATGTTGACATCTGATTAATCTGTTTCTTATTTTGGTTTTTGTTGTTGTTGTTGTTGTTGTTTGTAGAGACCAGGTCTCACTATGTTGCCCAGGCTGGTCTCAAACCCTAGGCTCAAGCCATCCTTCTACTTCAGCCTCTCAAAGTGCTGGGATTACAGGTGTGAGCCACTGAGCTCAGCTGGATGATGCCTGTTAAGATTTCTGTTTTGTCTACTGCTCCTTGTGTAAAAGCAGGTACTTACCTGAAACTCTCACACTTGGTCAAAACAACTTTGATGTTATCGTACTTACCATAAATTCTGCTCTAAAGCAATTATTTCCTGAACCACAAGTACCCTTTCCCTATGACATATAAGCCCTGGGTCTGGAGGATAACAGCGTGGGGAGCCACCACCCTTCTCACAATCTCCTAAGATATGACTTCTGTTCATAAGTCCCTGTTCAATGTTTCTGAGAGACTGAATTTGTGAGCCTCTTTGCTTCCTCAGCTTCCTCAGTCTTTGAGGGTAGTTTTGCGTAGATCTGCTCACTGCAAATACCCAACATGGATGGAAAGTCAATAGAGTGCTATAGTTCATGGGACAGCTACTTATGACATTCAAATCATCCCATTCCATCCACCCATCCATTCATCTGTTCATTCACATAAGAATATTATTAAATTCTCAATATGTGCTGAATTGCTCGTGACAAATTAAGATGGTACAAGACAGGAATACTTTCAATGTTGGATAGCATAAAAGAGGTATGCCTGTTTTCAAATCCTGGGTAATGTGGGCTCCCATGTAACTTTGGGCAAAGCACTTAACTACTCTGAACCTCAGATTGCTCATCTGTACAACGGGGACAATAATGTCTACCTTTACATGTTACTGTAAGGATCAGAAGCAACATATATAAAGCCCACATGACCGTGTGCTTGGCTTGGGGTAAACTCTCAATGAATGGTATCCCTCAGGGTTACCTCTCCTAAACAGCACTTCATTCCTTTGAATTCTTTGAACCCAAGACCCACCATCTTGGGGTGTGCTGGGGTCCTACACATTCCTGCAGGAGCCCAACCTGGCCACCACTACCATCATTAGGGGTATAGTCACAGACCCCACAGCAGCAGGAGGCAGGTAGAAGGACCAGGGTGAGGGGTGGGCTGGAAGCAGGAGGAAAGCATGGAAGAGCATGTAACCTGCTCTTTCTTAAAAGCTACCTCATCTTCATAGACCCATAAGCATCTGTCGCCACTGCTCTGATCCATGCTCAATGGCTATCCTGGAGCCACCTTTGAAAAAAATTCATATTTGTTATATACTAAGAGGCAGGTAATTTTAGTGGTTTAGAGAATAAATAAAAATCCTGTCCTCTCTGAGCTTATATTCTAGCGGGGGGCGAGCACAATAAAGAACAAACATAATAAGTAAGTAAATGATAGCATGTTAGAAAGTGATAGGAGATGTTGATGCAGAAAAAGAAAAGTAACAGTAATTCTCTTTATCTGTGTGGGGAACTGGGGGCAGGTTAGGAAAAATAGGTTATAATTGGTAGTAATGTAGTACTGCAGGTCTCAGGACATTTGAATCATGGTTATTCTGCCTCATAGCTCTGTGACATTGGGCAATTCCCCTTTACCTCTTAAAATCTTAGTTCCTCATCTGTAAACCTGGAGAGAATATTAATACTTATGGCACAGGACTGTGATGATTAAATGATGTAATATGTAAAAGGTTAAGCAGATGGAAAACACTCATTATGTTTGAATTCTCCTTTAATATATTTAACATATTCTTTTAATATATTGCAGAAAACTTTAATGTATTGCTTAAAGTTTAAAAACAAAGCAGAGCAAGAAGAAAACCAAAATTATCCAGAATTTTATCATGACAGTTAATATTGTCATATAACCTTCCAGTCTTTTTTCTCTGCGTCTATACTCATAGATATACACATTTAAAAACAAAAACCAAACTATATACCATCTTCTACAAGTCTTCGTTTTGCTGATTAACGTTCTGAAATCAACGCCACAGTGTATGAAATTGCTTAAGGTCGGACTCGGTGGCCCAGCCTGTAATCCTAGCACTTGGGACACCAAGGCAAGTAGATTACCTGAGCCCTCTGGTTCGAGAAGAGCCCCGGCAACTTGGCGAGACCTATCTCTACAATAAATCAAAAATTAGCCAGGTGTGGTGAGGCGGAAGGATCGCCGGAACCCAGCAGGTTGATGATGGGGTGGCCATGAACGTGCCACTGCACTCTAGCTTGGGCGATGGAATGCGACTCCAACACACACACACACACACACATACACACACACACACACACA
>NW_007256035.1:576489-609101 GCF_000164805.1 Carlito syrichta | reverse complement strand
CCCCAGCCCCTGGGGATGGGGGAACCCATGTGCACCATTCCTCTAGATTCTTAGCAGTTAACAAGTTCGCAAGAGGAATATTCCTGGGAATAAGAAATTTAGTACACACACACACACACACACACACACACACACACACACAAAGATTTTTTTTTTTTCAAATTGCTGGTCAGATTCACTAAAGTTGATTTCACCACCCTCTAACGGGAGCTACAATCCTTAGTTTGGAAAACACTCTGCCTTTGGAGGCAGGAAGAAACTGCCTTTTAAATCTCTGTATCCCAACCACAGAGGCTAATGTAAATGTTTATTGAAAGAAGGAAAACAATGAAACTTAAGTTACTAATGCTATTTCACATTTTTAAAACTGATCAGGACTATGAGACTCAGGTTAATTAACTTAAGATCACACAGCCACAGAAACGTATTTGAACTCAGGTCTGTCTGGAACTAAGCCTATATTCATTCTACTCCTCCACTGTGGTGGGTGGAGTTCATGAGAAACAGGACCTAAGGCAGGGTTTGGTGTCCTGAGTGAGCACAGCACACTGGGGAGAAAGGGGG
Organism: Carlito syrichta; assembly: GCF_000164805.1. Classification (NCBI taxonomy): domain Eukaryota; kingdom Metazoa; phylum Chordata; class Mammalia; order Primates; family Tarsiidae; genus Carlito; species Carlito syrichta. The sequence continues at coordinate 608,537 of NW_007256035.1, read as the reverse complement.
TGAAGGAGGGAAGATAGGACAAGGAAAGCATATGAGGGAAAGAATGTAGTCTTAACTGGAGACTAGTTTCTTCATCCTACTCCCATGGAGAACTCTGGAACGCGAATTACACCAAAGAGTTTTTCCTACCTTGTGGCAAAAGAGAGCCAACTCTTTGTACTTCTGTGTGTCAGTCATTGGCTCTGGGCTGCAGGGGAGGATGGGGAGTAACCTCTTAGGTGAAGCAACTCCCTTTTGGCCAAGGGCAATTCTCTAGACAAGAGAGGCTGAGGTGAGGCATTAGCCACCAAAGGTCACAGCCACTGGGAGATGAGCCCATGGGCTGTAAAGGGATCTGAGTGAGATGTCAACAGAATCTACTGCATTCACATTACGTCCCCAGCCACTGACTGAATGAATCAATGAATGAACATGTTCACTCAGTAATAACATAGAAATGACAATATGTGCATCCGGGGTTCACTATAAAAAGTAAATGAGATAATGCGCATAAATCATGTAGTCTAGTGCCCAGTGCACTGTAACCACATAACTTTAAAACTATTATTAATTATGGTAAAAATTAGTAATAATTTAGCAGTAATTATCCAGTCATATTATTCATGATTATAAGTTTATTTTTGTGACAATTGGCAATAAACCTTACTCTGAAGTCTCAGCTAGTTGACCAATGAAAGATGAAAACTCATAAAACACAAATTCCTGTCTGCCCGATGGGGGCAGTCTTTTCCGGTTCGGGCCTATATGTAGCAATTAAGTCCTGAAAAACCCTTGGAATCCAAGACAACTGTACCCCAAATTCCTCGATGTTCAATACCTGTGACAACACCCAAGGATCGTGGTGGTCAGTGTGACCTCAAAGATGGAACTCGGAGATTCAGAATGAAATCATCATCCCAGCTCCTGAATAATCCAAGGGTGTTGAATAGAGGGGGTACGGGCAGGGGAGAGGGATACAAGGGGGGATCATGGAATGTTTTCCCAGCCCTTGATCTCCATCCCAACCAAGAAGAGAGCTGACACAATCTCAAAGCCATAATTTGTGCTGACGTCATTGTTTCCAGGCCCTGAGTCATCACTGAGGGTAAACCTTCCCAGGCTCGTCCCTTGGCCTTTTGTCTGACACTCAGCATTTCCTACTGGGTGCCTGTCTGGCCCCATCCCCCTTGGCCCTACTGATTGGGGTAATAAAATGCCTACATCCTGCTGAATTTTCAGAACCTCCAATGACTCATACTGTGAACTTTAGTAAATGCAAAGAGAAGCAAACATTCCTCCTGCTAAAGGCAGTTGGCTTCGCATTTTTTTGACATGATATAAGTCTGCATCTTGTTTTTGCACCTTGGAATCATTTGGTGGGGAAGTAATGATAGTAAGGCAGAATAGGGAATACGAAGTTGGAGCATGGCATAAGTCCAATTGGGCACAAACGTGACGTGCATCTGCATATCATTTTTAAACAATGTCTGGAAAAAACTTTTGGGACCTGGAGGCTAATAAAATCAGTTTGCTTGTGATCTCTCCCTCACTTTAAATGCCAATAAGTGACTCACTGCTCTGCCCCATTCTCTTCTCTTCTCACTCCAGTGCCTCAACCTCCACGTTTGTTGATGAATCCCCAAACTGTTCGGTTCTGTTCTCTCCTGAACATCAGGCAGCCCAGTGGTATCAAACCCAGCACGTCCAAATTAATCCCAGTATTATCTGTTTCTTTGTTGTTTCTTCTTCTTCTTTTGTGTGTGTGTGTGTGTGTGTGTGTGTGTGTGTGTGTGTCAGGTCTCACTCTGTCATCCATGCTGGATGCAGTGGCAAGATCACGACGATCACAGCTCACTGCAGCCTCAACCTCCTGGGCTCAGGGATTCTTCTGCCTCAGTCTCTCATGTAGCTGGGACTAGAGGCAAGTGCCATCACGCTTGGCTAATTTTTTTGTTTTTGTAGAGGCAAGGTCTCACTATTTGCCCAAGCTGGTCTTGAACTCCTGGGCTTAAGCAACCCTCCTCGGCCTCCTAAAGTGCTGGGATTACAGATAAGAGCCACTGTTCCTGGCCTGGTGTTTCCATTTTCAATTAAGGACCTAATGACAACACCCATCCATTAAGCTATAAACTCCAGAGTCTTCAGTTTATTAAGGTATTATTTTCTTTGTAACTCACTGTCCTTCATTCCACCTGAGTTATCAAGCTCTCTCAGTCCTATTCCAACTTCCAGTGTGTCTCAATCTACCTCTTCTCTCCATTTCGTCCTCCACCACTGAGGCCCACATTATTCCTGCCTGAACCGTGGTGAAAGCCTCCTTATAAATTTATTTACTTCTCCATCCATCCATCCACCCACCTGTCCTACACATATTTATTGGGCATCTACAAAATGCTAAGCACTGTTTTAGGATCTGACGAGACAAGGATAAACCAAATAAGCAAGATTTCAACCCTTATGGAACTTATATTCTAGTGGGAGTAACCAGATAATATACAATAAATAAAGAACTTCTGGACTAAGATGGCAGATAGAATTTGTATCATAGAATTTTATTCTTCTAACATCTCCCCAAAAGCCAAAAGAATTAGAGAAGCAAAACTAAGGAGAAATTCACCAACAGCAATCAAATAAGCAAACAGGCAATAAACGTCAAATATTGTTAACCAAGAAAATAAGCAAGGTTCTAGAATATCATGGAGAAGACTGGCGGGGTTTAGCTCCTAACCTGATCCCCACTCCCCTGGAAGCTGTTGATGCCGAGGAGAATCAATAAAGTCCTCAAGATTCTCACGCATATCCTCAAAATGGAGAGAAACCAAGCACAAAGGTTGACTTAGCCATTTCCTTCGCTGACTGAAAGGCAGTAGAAATGACTGTTGGGAAGCAAACAACTGGGCTGATACTGAATCAGGGCCAAGATGCCAAGCCTAAGGCTTCACTACACAAACTGAGGCCCAAATCCTGACATATCCTCCAAATCACAGCACACGGGGCAGAGCCTAGGCATCCTAGCCACTACCATGCTGCCCTCGGAGCGTTCCCTGCCCTTCCCCACCTGTCCCCCAACTCTCCCTATGAAACTGAGAGAGGAAAACAAATACAAGCTGAAGAGAGTCAAGCAGTCACCTATCCTCTATCAGAACAAATAAAATGAATGGATGAAGCTCCCCAAGCACGAGCAAAACAAAAAGCAATAACATGGCAACTACAAAACCATGCTGCAGAAAGTGGGAATGGAGGATGAACATGACCAGGATCCCAAAGGAGAGGGAAGCATGGCTCAAGCCATGGAAGGCAATTCCTCCCAATCATGCATGCTACAGCTCACTAAATGTGAATTCAGTGAAACAAGAACTCAAAGAGGAGATGGTAAAACAGATATGAAATGCAAAGGGAGATTTCAGATAGAAGGAAGGAATTAAATGAAAATTTAAAATTCTATTAAAACATAAATTAAGAAATAAGAAGAGCCAGGCTCGGTGGCTCAGCCTGTAATCCCGCGCCATTGGGAGGCCGAGGTGAGTGGATTGCCTGAGCCCGCAGGTTTGAGACCCGCCTGGGCAACTTGGCAAGACCTCATCTCACAAAAAAAAAAAAAAAAAAAATCAGCCGGGCGTGGTAGCGCATGCCTGTAATTCCAGCCACTCGGAAGGCTGAGGCGGAAGGATCGCCAGAGCCCAGCAGGTCGAGGCTGCGGTGGCCGGGAGCGGCCACTGCACTCCAGTCTGGGCAACAGAGTGAGACTCCAACTCAAAAAAAAAAGAAAAGAAAAGAACTGGAAACAACTGTCAATTGACAGGAGAATGGATACATGAATTGTAGTATATTTACAAAATAGAATACTTGACTGCAGTGATAATACATGAACTACAGCTAATACACATCAGTATGATGGAATCTTAGAAACATATCGTGTTTATCATATTAAAAATAAATAATTCACCAGGTGCAGTGGTTCACGTCTGTCATCCCAGCACTTTGGGAGGTAGAGACGAGAGAATTGCCTGAGCTCAGGGGTTTGTGACCAGCCTGAGCAACATGGAGAGACTTTGTCTCTACAATAAATCAAAAAATCAGCCAGGCATGGTGGCGCATGCCTGTGGTTCCAGCTACTTGGAAGACTGAGGTAGAAGGATTGCCTGAGCCTAGCAGGTTGAGGCTGTGGTGGCCGTGAGTGTGCCACTGCACTCCAGTCTGGGCGACAGAGTGAGACTCCGACTCAATAAAAAAATAAATAAATAAATTTTAAAAAATTAAACTATACATTTAAAGAAAAATTTATGGTAAATCCAGGAGAACCAAAGAAGCTGTAGTAGCAACATTCTAGTTATGAAGATGAACTCATGTACTCCTTTTATTTTATTTTATTATTTTATTTTTATTTTTGATCAAAGTCTGTGTCTGTTCCCCAGGCTGGAGGGCAGTGGCATGATCACAGATTGCCGCAGCCTCGACCTCCTGAGCTCAGGTGATACTTCCATCTCAGCCTCCAGAGTAGCTGGAACTACAGGCATATGTGCCCCACTGATTTTTTAAATTTTTTTGCAGAGACGAGGTCTCGTCATGTTACCTAGGCTTGTCTCAAATTCCTGGGCTCAAGCAATCCACCTGCCTTGGCCTGCCAAAATGCTGGAATTACAGGCATGATCATTTTATTTTGATGATTTATAATATGTTGACATCACATGTTTTTTTTGGTAGGTATCGATATTTCATAGGAATAAAGGTAACAAAATTAAATTTTTTTTTTTTTTGAGTTGGACTCTCACCCTGTTGCCTAGGCTGGGGTGCAGTGGCACACTCACAGCCACCCCAGCATCTCCTGCTGGGCTCCAGCAATCCTTCTGCCTCAGACTTCCAAGTAGCTAGAACTACAGGTGCGTGCTACCACACCTGGCTAATTTTTTGATTTTATTTTATTGTAGAGACAAGGTCGCGCCAAGTTGCCCAGGCTGTTCTCGAACCCACAGGCTCAGACAATTCACTTGCCCTGGCCTCCCAAAGTGCTGGGATTACAGCCCGAGTCACTGAGCCCGGCCAATTTTAAGTATTTTTAAAAACAGTTTTTATCACTAGGAAAATAATTCAGGAATACAATAGAACATTGTCTATAAAGAAAATGTAGCCGGGCTTGGTGGCTCAGCCTGTAATCCCGCGCCTTTGGGAGGCTGAGGTGAGTGGATTGCCTGAGCCTGCGGGTTCGAGACCCGCCTGGGCAACTTGGCGAGACCTCATCTCTACAATAAATCAAAAACTAGCCAGGCGTGGTAGTGCGCGCCTGTCGTTCCAGCTACTTGGAAGGCTGAGGCGGAAGGATCGCCGGAGTCCAGCAGGTTGAGGCTGCGGTGGCCGGGAGCGGCCACTGCACTCCAGTCTGGGCGACAGAGTGAGACTCCAACTCAACTCAAAAAAGAAAAAAAATAAAGAAAAAGAAAAAGAAAATGCAGCAGAAAATGAGGACCAGACAGAAAGGCAAAAGGAATGCAACATCCATGAGTTCTTGGGAAAAATAAAATTACTTGTTACAAAAATCTAACCTGTTAGGGGAATGAATCAAATGAAAAATTTGAGAATGGAGAGAGCATTGTAATTCATAGGATTATTGCTAACTAAAAAAAGAAAAAAGAAAAAGAGAGGAATTATGACTCCAAAACAAAATATAAATGTTATAAACGTAAAGTAATAATTTTTTCAAATGAAAATCAGGAGGTGGGCTTTCCTATCTGACCATGTGGCAGCAACTGTACTCTCCTGCCTTAAACAACTATAAAAATGAGCAAAATGGTTGGGACCGGTGGCTCACGCCTGTAATCCCAGCCCTTTCGGAGCCTGAGGGAGAGGATTGCCTGAACCCAGACATTCAAGACCAGCCTGGGCAACTTGACAAGACCTCTTCTCTACAATAAATCAAAAAATTAGTTCTGTGTGATGGCATGTGCATGTAGTCCCAGTTACTTTGAAGACTGAAGTGGAAGGATCACCTGAGTCCAGCCCATTTAAGGTTGAGGTAGACATGAGTGTACCACTGCACTCCAGTCTGGGCGACAAAGTGAGACTCTGACTCAAATTTTCAAAAAGGGGGCAAAAATAGATGAGATAACTGTTTCCAGGAATTAGACCACAAGCAACACAGGGCCATGATGCTTGAAAACAGGGAAACCCACAGGTGACCCACATCTACCCCCCAGGGCACAGTGAGGAGGTGAAGAGATGTGGTCTCACTGAGTTGAGAAGGAAGGGCTCGGAGATGGTCAGGGCTGCTGAAGCCACTGGAATTTGTAGGGCAGGGAACTGGAGAGAAGAGGCTGTCCAGAGTGGGAGCCCAGGAATGTGAGTGTGGGGAGTCCTAGGGAGAAGGCTGGACAGAGAGTGAGACTTAGAAGGCCTACCGGTGAGCAGTGCTGTGGGGAGGACAGCTGCCTGGGGACCCCAGGGGTCATGTGGGCTGTGAGATGCTTGCTGGCCAGGCATGGATTGCTGGCCAGGCCTTGCTGACTACCTATGGTGTCCAGCTGGACCCCAGAAAGGAAAGAACCCAAAGAGAAATGATGTGGCTGTGGAATACCCTTCCATAAAATCAGGAAGAGTCTAAAGTCTGAACTAGCAAGAGCAACATCCATTCCAAAGGCAAAACCAAAATCAGGGTGAGGACAAAAAAATCTTTTCACCGTTAACTAGGAAATGAGCTCACATAAAGCAACATGAAGCATAACGCCCAGCTTGAAGACGCTTTTGGACACACACTTTTGTTTTTCAATTTTTTTCTTTTAAAGATGTGGAGTACAATTCAGGGTTAGGTATACAAATGTTCATTATGCAGGTACCCTTGTTGATGAGATGTGGCCCTCCCTCCCCTAGCAGTTTCCCTCAACTGCCAATCCCACCCCTCCCCTGGCAGTTTCCCATTACTGCTAATTCCTTTCTTATAGTATTATAATAATTGTTCAAGGTCCGCTTATGAGTGAGAACATATGGTACTCTGTTCTTTGTTTCTGTGATAGATCACTGAGTATGATAGATTCTAAATCCATCTAAGTTGCTGCAAAGTCCGTATGTTTGTCCTTCTTTATGGCTGCATAATATTCCATTGTGTATATGTACCACATTTTTTTATCCAGTCCAGCTTCAATGGGCAGCATGGTTGGTTCCATGTTTTTGCTATTGTGAATAGAGCTGCAACAAACATGGTTATCTTTTTTGTAGAATGATTTGAGTCCCTCTGGGCGTATTCCCAATATGGGTATTGCTAGGTCATATGGAAGGTCAATTTCTAGTTTTTTCAGAAATTGCTACACTGTCTTCCAAAGAGGTTGCACTAGTTTGCATTCCCACCAGCTGTGTAGAAGCGTTCCTTTTTCTCCACATCCTTGCCAGCATCTGTTGTTGTTTATTTAATTAATGATGGCCATTCTTACTGGGGGTTAGGTGGTATCTCAATGTGGTTTTGATTTGCATTTCTCTGATGATGAGTGAGGCTGAACACTTTTTCATGTGTCTGTTGGCTGCCCGTGTGTCTTCTTTTGAGAAGTGTCTATTCATGTCTTTGCCCACTTTTTAATAGAGCCATTTGTTTTTTCTTTTCGGCTTATTGGAGTTCCTCGTAGATCCTAGATGTTAGGCCTTTGTCAGATATACAGTTGGCAAATATTTTTTCCCATTCTGTGGGCTGTCTCCCTGCTCTCTTTATGGTTTCTTTTGCTTTGCAGAAGCTCATCAGTTTGATGAGGTCCCACTTGTCTATCTTATTTCTTGTAATATGGGCTTTTAAGGTTTTGATCAGGAATTGGTTGCCAGTTCCAATTTCTATAAGGGTGTCTCCTGCATTTTCCGAAATTCTTATAGTTTGAGGTTTTACATTTAGGTCTTTGATCCATTTAGAGTTAATTTTTGTGTATGATGATAGGTAGGGGTCCTGTTTCAATCTTCTGCATGTGGTCAGCCAGTTTTCCCAGTACCATTTACTGAATAGGTTCTCTTCTCCCCAGTGGTTGTTGTTGGAGACTTTGTCAGAGATAAGTTGGTTGAGAAATTAAGTTTTTACTTCTGGAATCTCTATCCTGTTCCATTGGTCTATATGCCTGTTCTTGTACCAATACCAGGCTGTTTTGATTACTGTGACCATATAGTAGAGTTTGAAGTCTGGAATTGTGATACCTCCTGCTTTGTTTCTTTTGTTAAGGATTGTTTTGGCTTTTCGTGGTTGTTTATGTTTCCATATGAATTTCTGTATTGTCATTTCCAGGTCTGAGAAGAATGATGTTGGCAACTTAATGGGTATTACGTTGAATCTGTAGATTGCCTTTTGTAGGATGGACATCTTAACAATGTTGATTCTTCCTATCCATGAGCATGGAATATTTCTTCGTTTGTTTATGTCTTCTAGGATTTCTTTGAGCAGTGTTTTGTAGTTCTCATTGTAAAGGTCTTTCACATCTCTGGTTAGGAAGACGCCAAGGTATTTCATTTTTTTTGTGGGTATTGTAAATGGGATTGTGCTTTTTATTTCGTTATCTGCCTGATTATTGTTGGTGTATAAGAATACAGTTATCTTTTGCACATTTATTTTGTACCCCAAGACTTTGCCAAAGTCCTTTATCAGTGCAAGCAGGTTTTTGACAGATTCTTTCGGATTTTCAAAGTATCGGATCATATCATCAGCAAAGAGGTATAACTTGACCTCCTCTTTTCTTATTTGGATACCCCTGATTTCCTTCTTTTGTCTAATTGCCCTAGCTAGGACTTCCAACACAATGTTGAACAAGAGGGGTGAGAGTGGGCAGCCTTGTCTTGTTCCAGTTTTCAGGAGAAATGTTTCCAGTTTCTGTTCATTTAGCAATATGTTAGCTTGGACACGCACTTTTAATTCAACCTATGTCAACACAAAATTAAAGGTATATTTTTTTACCTCTGCAATATTTGTCATGAAACAAAGATTACAATTATTATGTAGGGCAATTAATACTGTGTTTTAACAATTCATTTTGAGAATAATAAGTTTTCGTATTTATGATTATATCTTACAATTTTAATGACTTTTATTTGGTATTTATTATGCATTAATGTTCTCTTTTATATCAGGTACAGATTTTTATGTTATTGAAATATATAATCTATAAGCATCATATATTTTCTCATAACAATAATAAATGACACATTTATTATTATATCTTTTTGTAAACAAAAAGCTCTGAAACATCTACAATAACTCTACCTCAGAAGCATGATTCATTTTTCGTTATTATGGTCACTCATTATGGTTTAAAAACATATAAATAGTGTTATAAAAATACACAATTGTTGAGAAATCTTAAGGGTGTCTGGAAATTACAATTTGTTTCCTAAATTCCAAAGATTAATATGTTACCTATTTTTGCCTGGTGAACATGTTCTTTAAACTCCAGCTCACTTGTCCCTCTTCCTTAAAACTTTCTGTATTAAAAAAAAAAACAACTTTCTGTATTAGCTGGGACTGATGGTTGCAGTCAGAAACCTAATACCATTTAGCTTGGGCAAAGGGGTACTTTATTGGTTCCTGTAACTGGGAATGGTCATAACTTTAGGCACGAATGGATCCAGAGACTCAGAGAATGTCATGGCTTCCCCAGCTCCCCGCTTTTCCTCTGATTTAGGTCCCATTTCTCTCCACCTAAAGTTAAAAGATTGTCATACTGGAAGTTCCTGGTATGTATTATCCTTAAAGCTATTGAGTCCAGACAAAGATGGAATGAATACTTTTCTAATGGGTTTGGTTAAAGTCCCGAGGAGCTTTCTGACTGTCCCAAAGTGTGCCCTGTACTCATTTCTCAGTCAATGACTGTCAAGAGAAAGACAGAACATTCTGATTGGCTAGACTTGAGTCCCTGCCCTTCTCTGGGATCAGTCCAACCTGACTCCACAGAATGGGTCCCTTGCAAGAAAGCTGGGTTCTATCTGAAGAAGGGAGGAATGAGACGCTGGGCATGAGGAAGTGACAGATGTCCACCTCACTTTCCATTCTTCTCTCCTTACCAGAAGAATCAATACTTCTCTTACCTGCACTCCCACATCTTTGGTTTCTTCCTTTGTTGAATTCCTTCTCATGGTGCACTCTTGTGTGCACATCCATCACCCCTGTAAGTTGATCAAGGAGCTGGTCTTGCTTCTTTGGCATGCCAGCACCCAGCATGTGCCCAACACGCCGTAGATACTCCATAGCCAATATTTATTGGCATTTATTGTGTCAGCATTGCTCAAAGTTCTGTAAGAACTAGTTCCCTTTTCACAGCAATGCTCTGAGGTGGGTATTATCATCCCTCATTTAAATATTTATTGACTAAGAGAATGAAAATAAGTCATAGCTTAAAGAAGTTGCCGACTGAACCCCATTATAGAGTTCAAGGGCTGTCTACCACACTTGAAAGGACTTTGCATTGTCAAAGGGAACTACTGTCTTATAAGTACTTCCCTGAAGGTAACATGTCTGACCACATAACAAGGGTGGGATAACCCCCACCGAAGAGGCTGGGCCAATGCCAATAATGATGCTGGCTGAAGGCAGAGGGCACTGGCTGCCAGATACTCCCTGCCACCCCCCCCATAACATTTTAAAATGTCTGGGTTCCCCGGTCACCCCCCACCCTGAGGCCAGCAAACAAAGGAACAACTGCCTTTTGGAATAAGTAATCCTGAAACTGGGCGTAGGCCAAGACACACAGAAGGAATCCCTCTGGCAGATAAATTATGGAGTTGCAAAGCAAGAGGGACCTTAAAAATCATCTAAGACTGTGCTTTTGTTTTCAAGATGAGGAAACAGAGGCCTATAGAGGTTATAGAAATTGTCCAAGGTCGCAGAGCTAGTAAGCACAGAAACTGGAAACTGGAAGTGGAACCAGATCGCTTTCTGTGTCCCCTGAGGCTTTGCATATAACACTGAATCTTTACTCAAATGACTTAATACTTGGAGGCGATGTTGCTGACCTGAGCAGGTGGGCTCCATGTTTTATCTTTAGCTTCCTATAAATGTGCTCTAAAGAAGTCTTGGTTCCAGGCGAAGCAGAGGTAGTAGCCTCAGGACAGATACCTCTTCCGTTGCCTGGATCATTCCTTGCTCTGTCGGGTCCTGGCATCCAGGATCTGGACACTGTCTTGTTGGAGAGGTCCACTGTATTTCCTCCAGAGTGAACAGCAAAGTGAGTTGATTTCATATTCTAGTCATCAGAATAAACCACCATCAATTTCTCAAGGATCCTCACCCTGCAGTGACTGTCACAATCGCCACATATTTTCTGAATCCTTCCAACTTCAGGCCACCAGACTGCCAGGATGGCCTTTTCCAACTTTGTGACAATGGTTAGCACAATTATTGGAGACCTTCTAACTGATCTGATGCTGCTGCTATCTGTTTTTCTGCAATCGGGACCTGATCAGACTATTTGCTGAGTTGAGCTGCTGCTCTTCTGGGATACAGAATACCTCAGCACCCTCCATCTCCAAGGGAGCAGGGCCACCAAGATGTAGATGGGTCCTAGTGCAAGAACATGAATGGAGTTCTACATGCCATAAATGTGAAGAAGTAAATCAAGTCAACAAACTATTAAATAAAACATATTGTGTCCTCCACCTTGATAAATTTATCTTTATAACAACACAATTTTTAAATACATGTAAGCTCTGAATTTTATATGATTGCAAGTCAACAAACTATCAAAGACATCTGAATTTTATTATTATAGAATATGTCTGGTTTTCTGTTGATGGGCTGGCAATATCTAGAGGAATAACAAAATAAAAACATACATAATTCACATTTTGTCATGTTACTTATTCCATAAATCTAAATTTTCTTGCTTTCAGTTTAGTAACAGTATTAATTATATTATTATAATGAATATGTCACATAATTTATTTTCCATTAGCAGTAACGATCTAAACAATTAAATAATAAAAGCAATTATATTCAAAGTACTCATTTTAATGTATTTTCACAAACATATAAAGAAAATGTAAAAAGTTAAAATTATATGGTTCTTAAAGTTATTTTTTCCTAAAAATTTAAATTTATCTTTTAAGCTGGGCGCAATGACTCAAGCCTATAAATCCCAGCACTTTGGGAGGCCAAAGTGAGAGGACTGCCTGAGCTCAGGGGTTCTAGACCAGCCTGGGCGACGTGGCAAGACCTCGTCTCTATAGTAAATAAAAAAATTAGGCATGGTAGCGCACACCTATAGTTCCAGTTCCTTGGAATACTGAGGAGGAAGGATCGCCTGAGCTTAGCAAGTCAAGGCTGTGGTGGCCACAAGCGTGGGCACTCCAGCCTGGGCAACAGACTGAGACTCTGAATTTAAAAAAAAAAATTTATCTTTTAAAATGAAAAGCCAAATTATATCTTAACTGATAAATATAAACATTTTAGATTAAAATTATGTAAGCAAAGATGGAATTTTTGTTTACTTTATTGAAAATTTAGTTGGCCAGTGCGGTGGCTCAAGCCTGTAATCCCAGCACTTTGGGAGGCTGAGATGAGAGGATTGCCTGAGCCCATGGGTTTGAGACCAGCCTGGGCAACTTGGCAAGAACGCATCTCTACAATAAATCAAAAAAATTAGCCAGGCATGATAGCTAGCATGCACCTGTAGTTCCAGCTTCTTGGAAGGCTGAGGTGGAAGAATCACCTGAACCCAGCAGGTCCATACTGGTGCGGATATGAGCATATCACTGCACTCCAGCCTGGGCAACAGAGTGAGACTCCAACTCAAAAAAGAAAATTTAATTAAATCTTATTACATCTTTTGATAAAAATAAAATAAAAGTAATGTTTATTTACAATTTTAGTGCTTCCCTCCAAGTTAATTAATATAAAAAATTAGTATCACATTACACAAGCTGCATCTAGGGCCACATATATTTTTGATCCTCAATTATCCACAGATTCCCATATTTACAAATTAATCTCCTTGCTAAAATGTCATTGCAACCTTCTAATCAAAACCCAGTGTTTTGTAGGTCATTTGCATGCGTGTGCAGAGCAGGGAAAAAATCTTTCACCCTACTCACACATTCCTAAACTGAGATTAAATAAAGTGACACTCTGCCTTCGTGTTTCAGCTTTCATACTGTAAAGTATCCTTCCCTCGGACCATATAGTGGCATTTTAAAAAAATTTTTGTATTTTTTGTTGGTGATTGCACTGTCTAAAATGGCTTCCAAGTGTAGTGCTAAAGTGCTATCTAGTGTTACTAAGCGCAAGAGCCTATGATGGGCTTTATGGAGAAAATACGGGTGCTAGATAAGCTTTGTTCAGGCATGAGCTATAGAGCTTTGTTCAGGTTGGCTATGAGTTCACTGTTAATAAATCAACAATATACATATTTTATTTTCACTTGTTTTAAGTTTTATTTAATCTTTAATTGACACATAATAATTGTACATATTTATGGGACACAATGTGATGATTCAATAAAATGTTTAAGTTGTGTAATGATCAAATCAGGGTAAGTAGCAAATCCACCACCTCAAACATTTATCATTTCTTTGTGGTGAGATCATTCAAAATCCTCTCTTCTAGCTTTTTAAAACATACAATAAAACAATATATGTTTTTAATGATGTCTAAACAGAAACACACATAAAGATTAGCTGATGAAATGTGACCAGAGGTTCACGGGAACCTAACCCTGCATTTCCCCTAGGAGCAATGGTTTGGTATTTGCTAATTCAGCATTCTTGGTAAATTTTTAGAGCATAAAAATATGAATAATGAGAATCTACTGCATATACACATTTAAGAGTGATATTTATTATTTCTTTTTCTTTTTTTCTTTTTGTAGAGATGAGGTTTCTCTATGTTTCCTAGGCTACTCTTGAACTCTTGGGTTCAAGTAATCCCCTCACCTTGACCTCCCAAAGCACTGGGATTACAGGCATGAGCCATCACACTGGCCCTAGAGTGATGTTCAATATTGCAAATATTCCAAGGCTGGCATGTACAACAGTGGTGAATACTGCATGAGAGAGGGCCTCTGGAGTCACACATGGGAAACCAAAAAGAAGTAAGAAAATGGATGTTTGACCCTACTGGGAATCATACTTCACTATGAAAGAATCCTTTGCATTCAAGCTGAGAAGAGGGATTTAAGTTTACTAATTTGTCTTCTACTGCTTAAATGTTTCCACACTCCAAAACCAGTGTTCATCTCCAGTGTCAGCGGTGGTACAATCCACAAACCATAGCATTCAAATAGAGTCACTTTTGTCTTGAAAATATAGGTGGAGAAGCATTTCTCTGGGGCCTGAACAGTGTTAGTCAAAAGAATGGATGATTAGGGCTACAAGCTGAGTTATGCCAGCACTGAGCACCAGATACTGGTGACAAAGTCTTCTGTGTGTTATTGGACACACTCACTATTTTGTGCATGTGTTGAATATGTAGGACCCTCCAAAGCACAGGCCCAGGGTGGAATTGAGAACTGTCTAAGGGTAGTACTCTACAGCAGCCTGTGGCCCAGCAACCTTGAGGTCTGTGGAGGCCTCCAAACCAAGAACTCTATTAATATGGTTCTTTCTCCATTCTTTTATCCCAATTCAACGCAATCAGCTCTCAGGTCCCGACAGGATAGTGAAACGTTGTGTGTACTGTTCCAGAATAGTGTGTTTTTGTTAAATTGTTATTACAATCCCCTTTTCATAAGGAGAAGTTTTGTTTATTGTTTTGGAGAAAAGACAACAGATTGTTCTCCTTGGTCACACATTCAATGCATTTTAAAAAACCCACAGGATTTCTTTTTTTTGGTCAAGGGGGGTGCTATCATTGTAAACTGTGCCTTGTTTTGCATCCAATGCAATCGTTTGCGTTGCCTCTTTGCTCCAGATTCTAGATCAGGATTGTTAGGCAATCTTAAAGTTTTTTCCAAGTCCTTTGCATTGCCTCTTTGCTCCAGTTTCTAGATCAAGATGCTTATGCAATCCTACATTTTTTTCCCAGAAACTGTTACTCTGCCACTCTATAATATTACCCTCATTCTTCCCAACTTCTCCTTTTCCATTATTATGTTCCTTCTTCAGGGATTGAAGTCTGGTGTCCAAGACTGCCAGTTGCTAGCTACGTGACCTTGGGAAATTCCCTGTGTCTCCATTTCCGCATTGATACAGAGGGGATGATTATGCCTAGCACATGGGATTGTTGTGACAGTAAATTAAATCATCTCTATAAGTGCTTAGTACACATTCCTGGCCATTGTTGTTATTGTGGCAGGAAGGTTGACTAATCCCTCCATACCCCACCATCAAAAGAAGTTCATTGAATTTGGAGCCCTTCCCAGGGTAACAAAGCAAGGAGTCATTAAAGATTAATGTTGCGCTTTTATGATCCAGGTAGGCTGCTGGGCAGGGCAAGAAGAAGCCAAAGCTGCTTCTCACAGGTCATGTGGGCTCGTGGACTAGGAGGGCTAGTTGGGCTCCTTTGGAAGTTGGCAAATAATTCCTCTTTAAATATGATTTTGGACAATAAAAATAAAACATCTGTACATATGAAAAATAGAGCATGAGTCTTAATCAAGTAGCTGCTCTAGATGTCTGATGTGCCTCACGGGGATGGGAACGCCAACAAGGAAATGCCAACATCCTGTTCTCACCCAGGCTGGCCAGCGTCCCTTGCTCCCTGCCTGGAGAATGCGGGCAGCATTCGGGTGCCTCTGCAAAGCTCACGGGGGAACCTGGAACCCAGTGACTCAGATCTGGGCATTGAATTGTGTTGGGGGCAGGGTGGGGAATCAGGCGGACCCCCCTCAGGGACGGGGGAGGCAGGGAGGATGAAGATTTGGTGGGTAAAACTGGATGAAGGAGGCTGAGGGGAAAGAGGTAGGAAACTGAGACCCCAGTGAGGGCAGGGATTCGCTGGAAAGGTTCTGGATCTGGAGTGGAGAGCCAGGTTCACTCAGATCCAAAAGAGCCACAGTCTAGTCAAGACCCCTCTCAGGCAGCCACTGCTGCTGTCATCACTATGGCACACTCATTTTTGCTCCCCTGTCCCCTGACACGCTCGCCTCTGTCCTATTAGGGATCCCACAACCCTGAACATCACCACCCCCACAACACTGCTACTGCTAATAAACTAATTACTAATCATCTCTAACAGGCTCTGTGTCATAGTGTACCTCCCTCCAGATTCAAAGTCCTGAGCAAGAGCTCTGGCTGTGTGCCACCCTTCCCCCATGAGGAGGAAGGGAAGAGTATCTTCCCTCTCACCTGTGCTGGGATTCCCCCAGTAGGAGGGGTGTTTGGCTGCCAACACCTCACTTGTTCACTCCCAGGGTTCTCCGTTGCAGTACAAACGGACTGACTCCAGCACATCTCAATTCAAAACTGTCAGTCGTAAGGGAATTGATGATTCTCAGTAGGGAACAGGGACTAGAGAACCGGAAGGTAGATGTTGATTGGTTCCATCTGCCTGCCTGATTTTATCAAAGATTTATGAAGCGCCTACTCATCTACCAGACGTTATGTCGAGCTCAAGGAACATTTCGCAGCTTTCGTGCTCAAAAAGTTTGCATCTGGAGGGAGAGGGAAATAAACACTTTTCAAAGTATGAGAGGCTCATGAGGACACAGGCAAACACGGGGGCTGTGGGAACAGGAGAAGGGGATCTGTCACTCCCCGCACCCTTGCAGATGGGGGTGAGGAGGAGAGGTCTAAGCAGAGCCTGCTGTGGCCCTGGGTGGCAAAAGAATGTTGCAGGCAGAGGAGTCTGCCTGTTGTGGATTCACAGGACAGTGGTTTCCTGTACTGACTCCTGTCGATGGGATGTGGCTGCTTAGAGCACGCCGATGAGAAGAATTTGTAGACAAAATCTCAGCACAATAGAAAACAGTGCTGGACTGAACAAATGGTGTCTGTTATCCGTGAGGGAGTGGGAACCGGCAGGACATAATGCATAGGCTCATCATGCCAGTCCTAGAGGAAAGGGGAGTCTCTGGGGAAGATGTAGCTATTTAGAGAGTGGATGCACATAACACTTGAGATCTGTAATTATTGTCCTAGCAGAACTAAAGTCCCTTTTTTCTAACAAATAGCTTATAACTCCTGAAATGGAATTAGTGCATAATATAACCTACATGCAAACATATTTTCCAAAAAAAGAAGAAAAAAAAAAAAGCAAAGTGAAGGCCTAACTAGGTCACAGAGGAAGAAAAAAAGGAACATGTTTATAACAAAAATATGTATTTTACTATGTAAAGGTTTGGGTACAACTACTCCAGAAGACAAGATAAGGGATGATCTTTGACATCCATACTTTGAATTCCCATAAATATGATTGTGACAAATGCAGGTTAATATAGATAGGTTGATTTAGTGACTCAAAAATCGCAAGTAACTTTACCATGGTTGATACGACTTTCTGAAATAAGGATGACTCTTGGTAAAGTTCTGAATAAAGTTAAGTCCTGTCTTCCCCAGAAAATACTGTCTGTTTATGAAAAAAACACTCTGAGTTTATGTGTAAAACAGAGAAAGGATCTAGCCTCGGCTCATTACAATCAGGTGTGGCAGCTGCCTCATGTCCCCTCAGATGTAACATTGTGTATTAGTTTCCTATAGCTGCTGTAACAAAATACCACCAAGTTAGTGATTTCAAAGAACACAAATTTATTCTCCGATAATTCTGTAAATCAAAAGTCCAAACCCAGTTCCTATGCGAAAGTCAAGATGTCTCCAAGGCTGGTTCCTTAAGGAGGCTCTGAGGAGAAAGTCCATTTCCTTACCCTGCTCAACTTCTAGTAGCCACCAGTGTTCCTTGGCTTGTGGCCCCTTCCTCTGTCTTCAAAGTACATCATACCAATCTCTGTTTCTGTCACCATGTTGCCTTCTCTTTTGACTCTGACTTCTCCTGTATCCCTCCTATAGGGAATGTTGTGATCACAGGAGACCCAAGCACATAATCTAGGACAATCTCTCCAGTTCAAGATCCTTAGTCACATCTGCAAAGTTCCCTGTGTCGTGTAAGGTAACATTTGCAGGTTCTGGGGATGACGACATGGGCATATTTGGGAGCCATTACTCTGCCTACCAGACTTTGATTCCAGTTCCTGTTGCAGTATGCAATTCCACGCAGACTTCAACTTGTTCCAGTAAAGAGCAGCCTGCCCCAAACACACTCCAAGCATCATGACTTTCTACTCTGGACTTCTCCCACCCTGGATGTCCGTGTGGCTCACTTGCCAGCACATACATAGCTAGGTGGTAGAGGCAAGTATAGCCTCTGGGATCCTCTAGACCAACAAGAGACTATGGATAGATGCTCCTGCCTCTCATTCTTCAGGTGGGATAGAGCTCCAAGTTGTATCAGCGTTTCCTCCTTCCCTGTCTCATTGTTCATACTAGTCAGGTTCACCAGAGAAAAAGAACCAACAGGATAACTAGATCTATTATATCTATCAAGAGACTTATTGTAAGGAATTAGCTTCCATGATTACAGAGACTGAGAAGTCCTAATATCTGCAGTCAGCAAGCTGGAGACCCAGGAGAGTCAACAGTATAAGTTCCAATCCAAGTCTGAGAAGCAGGAAAGCCCATCTCAGTTCCAGTCTAGGTCCAAGTTCAAAGACGGGAGAAGACTAATGTCCCAACTTGAAGGCAGTTAGGGGGAGAGAGAAAGATAAGTCTTCCTTACTTAGCCTTTTGCTCTAGCCAGGCCCCCAACAGACTGGAGGGGCCCATCCACAATGGGGAGGGAATCTACTTTACCCAATCTGCCAATTCATATGTTAATCTCATTCAGAAACACCCTCATGGACACACCCAGAATAACATTTAACTGAATATCTGGGAACCCTATGGCCCAGTTAGGCTGTAGACAGTTAACCATCACGTTCCCCTGCTTTCTGAAATCATTACCTAAATAAAATACACGTGAGCCTGCATTTTAGGATCTACTTTTGGGGTAACCCGAACTAAAACAACAGGATTTTCACTAACATTGATGTTACATAAGCTTGCAAGGTCCAGATGTCTCCCTTCCATTCTCCAGAAGCTCAGCTGCTGAGTCAGTGGAAATTTAGTTCACCAGTGCAGAATTCCTAGCACCTGTAGACTAAATGCCAGTAACATTCCCTGTCACTGTGACAACTAAAAGGACCCTATATATTTCTAAAATGCCTCAAGGAGCAGTACTATCTACCTATCTCCAAACCTAAATTGAGAACCATTTGTCCGGAGGAATCAGGCATGGTTTGATCAGGACCTCAGACCTCTTTTCCATGATTTTCTGGGTTCTGGCTTCCTTTGGGTGTCAGTTTCATCCTCAGCTTTCCTCATTGAGGCAAGTTGGCTACCGGTGTTTCAGAAGAAAATCTGCATACTGTGGAGGGGGGGGCATTCTGCCTCTTTATTTCCAGACAAAGTTCCTGGGATCCACCCTGACTGGGTCAAACGAAGTCATATGTCTGCTCTGACTGATGGTTTACCTGAGGTGTAGAATTTTTTTAGAGATCATTTTTGGCCAACTGTAGTTCAGACTGGAGCAGGAGCTGGGAGTGGAGCCAATCTCCCTGAAGCACATGGAAGCAGGGTATGTGTGATACCTGGATAAAAATTTGATCCTTGTTAGCAGGGGAGAGGGTGTTGAGTGAAGATCCCGAAACTGTGCACAGTAGAGAATTCGGCACATTCATGGAAAAGCAAACTGTCTGGGTTGACTATTATGTGGTAACAGGAGACTCATGGGAGACTGACCCAAGGAGTCAGCAGACAATAGACTATTTAATTAAACCAATTAAATCAGTTCCCCTTGTGCCTTAACCAAGGTTTCCACATACTTGCACATCAACTTGGAATGCTCTCACTAGGCATGGGAGCATCTGGTCCTCCTAGTGACTAGGTTTCTCACTTTGAATCAGTGACTGGGTGCTCTGGTTTATATAATGAGGGACCCCTCCCAAAAAAGCAGAAAGATTTTTGGAGGGCGAGCTTCTTGTAGTACAGGCTTCCCCTGCTACGTTAGTGTTCTAGGAACCCATCACCATCAATGTACCAGCCAGTGTTGTGAGAGGCTGCATTTGGCTTTTTTCTTTTCTTTTTAAATATTCTTTCAGTGCATTTCCCCATTTTATCATGGGTGATTTACAGCCACACCTGACCACACTGCACTGAGTGTTCAGCAGTTTTTGACCAAAAACAGCATGAACTCTGTACCCCACCCTCTCTATTCACCCGATTTTGCCCCAAGAGACTTTTTGTTTGTTTGTTTCCCTGGATGAAAAAAGTCTTCAAAGGGAGCTATTCTGTCAACGTGAAAGAGTTGAAACAAAAAATGGCGGAAGCCCTAAAAGGCATCAAAATTGAGGAGCTCAAAAACTGTTTTGAGAAGTGGAAAAAGTGTCTCAATCGGTATATTACATCAAACAGAGAGTACTTTGAAGATGGCTGAAGTTTAATCATGTAAGAATAAAAACCAGAATAAACCAACAATTTTTTATAAATAAATGATGGGTTTTGGGGGTCCTCCCTCGTACATCAGTCTCTGTGAGCCAGGTTAATATTAATTGGTCCCTGAAAAAAATGGGCACCCTCATGGTGTGTGATAGCAGATCCCTGAGCCTACACAACTTACCATAACCTATGGCAAATCGGCCAAGATAAGTGAGACCCTTCTGCTGGCTGTCCAGCCAACCTCTCTCCCTAGGGACTCCTCTTCACACTGCCACATTCCATCAGCCATCCACCTCCTGTGGTGCTTTTAGTCTGATTTCACAAGTGAAGAAATGGAGGCCCATCGAGGCGAAGTGATTACCCTGAGTCACACAGCCAGTAGGTCGGGGAGTCAACAGTTGGACCCACATTTGTCTAGCCGCAAAGTCTCCCGTTATTATCACCCTGTCTCTTTTTTTGTTTGTTTGTTTTTGAGTTGGAGTCACACTCTGTCGCCCAGACTGGAGTGCAATGGCACTCTCCGGCCACCGCAGCCTCAACCTGCTGGGCTCCGGCAATCCTCCCACCTCAGCCTTCCAAGGAGCTGGAACTACAGGTGTGGGCTACCACACCCGACTAGTTTTTTATTTATTGTAGAGATGAGGTCTCGCCAAGTTGCTCAGGGGGGTCTCGAACCCACGGGCTCAGGCAACACACTCACCTCGGCCTCCCAAAGCGCTGGGATTACAGGCTGAGCCACTGAGCCTGGCCTGTCTCTTCTTATGTTACCAACATGTACCAGGATAAACTGAACCAAAAGCCCCTTCTCATCAAAGCAACAGTCAACTGTGTTCACAGAAGCAGTTGTGCTTAATCACACGAGACAAACACACATGTTCTCGCCCCATGTCTCTGCCTTATTTTTGTTCCCTGTCACCTCCTCATGTCCTTTTCTCCTCCTTGTGCCCAGTACAATAGGAGTGCTATGAAT
This sequence comes from Carlito syrichta, assembly GCF_000164805.1. NCBI lineage: Eukaryota > Metazoa > Chordata > Mammalia > Primates > Tarsiidae > Carlito > Carlito syrichta. The sequence continues at coordinate 587,185 of NW_007256035.1, read as the reverse complement.
CAGCAGGAAAATGTCCTTCCCAAAACCAAATAAGGGGCTGGGCCCTAAAGAAAGCAATTAAACCCCACAAGGTTTTATTAATTCAAACAAAGCATAATCCATGGTAGGAAGGGTTTCTGAGGCCATGAACAACAGCGTATGTGACTCCCAAAGGAAAAAAAAGGGAAAGATGGGCTGCCCACCTCTGTTTATTGGGAGCAGTCGTTCCTCCAGACCAAATCACATGTCCTTAATAGGGAAGAGGAGTGCAGCCCTATCAGGGAGTCTTTATTCTTAGGGCCGGAAAAGAGCAAAAAAGATGTTTCTTTGGCCTGCAGTATGTCAGCCTTGGACTGTTCATTTCCCTCTCCTCTCCTGTCCCTCCACCCCACCCCCAGTCCTGGTGTTTTTGGCCTTTTACTTGCATGGAAATTTATTTCCCATCTTGACACAGTTGAGACAAGCCATAACACCTTCTTAGGGAGGAGATGAACAGGAAGATGCAGGAAATGCAATCAAAATTTCCACTGCCTCAGCAGCTGAGCTTCTGCAGAATGAACGGGAGAAATCTGGACCTTGCCTTGTGGGACCGCAAAATCTGAAAGGGGCTCTGATGTGCGGGGTGAGTCCTTAGAGTCCCTGGAGCCTGAATCACAACAGATATGAGCTGTCTATTGCTGGGCTTGGAGAAAGAAGCACCCTCAGGGCTTCCTCCTCTAAAGGCAGACAAATTAAAAATGATTTTCACTCCTGAGAGCCTTCAAATTATGAAGATGGCCATCGATTGGCTTCATTCTTGCCAGTTTTCTCCCCTAAAAGTTTTCTGGTGTTTTAAGTGCAACAGGAAAGAGCTCTTGTTGCAAGTGACTGTGACATCGATGAATGATACTTGATGAAGACCAGGTGGACCCATCCAGTCAGTCAAGACCCTTCATAGGGGCCTACACCAAGGCTGGGTCACCTCTTCCTTTTCCCCTATTTGTTAGCGAAGACCCTCCCTGAAGGGATGTGATGGGTCATATGCGAATGTGTGTGTGTGTGTGTGTGTGTGTGTGTGTGTGTGTTTGGGGACAGTGGCGCACTCCCCGAAATCAAGCTAAAAGATGAACACCTGTGTTGTTAGAACCTATCTAAAAACTCCATGCATTTATTGTCCACTGTGTAAAACTGAGTATCTTGTCTTGTTTACTCTTTTTTTTTTTTTTTTTTGTATTGGAGTTGCACTCTTGTCACCCGGGCTGGAGTGCAATGGCACGCTCACGGCCACCCCAGCGTCGACCTGCCAGTTCAGGTGATTCTTCCATCTCAGCCTTCCTAGGAGCCAGAACTACAGGCGTGTGCTACCACATCCCGCTGATTTTTAAAAATTTTTATTGTAGAGATGAGGTCCCACCAAGTTGCCCAGGTTGGTCTCAAACCCATGGGCTCAGGCAATCCTCTCACCTCAGCCTCCCAAAGTGCTGGGATTACAGGCTTTAGCCACCACGCCCGGCCAAGCTTACTTTTTCAATGTCCTGTATGGACTGTTTATGGCACGCAGGCCATCTGTGTTTGATTTCATCAGTCGATGACTTTCCCTCTCCCCCTTCACCCTTCCAGAATGACTGGTCCTTCTTCCCAAAGACATGTCTGCACTCATCTGCATCTTTCAAAGTTGACTTCCTTCTATGCGAGAGAAGGCAGACTGGAAGAAAATTCCAGCCAAGCAGAGAGGTTCTTCTTTCTGGGAGTGGATGTGAGTCTTCTATGCTACCTTCTAAAAATAAACTGCAAGTATATAGGTAGTAACAGAGGTGCAGAATAGATTCTCCCTTTCTTCCTGGGCTCACAGCTCAATGACATTACCCTGCCTCCATTGCAAATAATAGGGTCACATGATGAAAGTTCTTGCCAATAGCATATGAGCAGAAGTGACATGCACAACTCTTACCAGGCATTAAGAGAATGGTATTCCTTCTCCACGATTCTGCTCTGTTGACATGCATGACAACAATGTCACAGAGCAATGATTTGAAAGGTAACTGTGTCATTGAATGACCAAGCAGAGCAGAGCTTCCCACAAGCCTGGAATGTTCATCTAGAACTACATATGAGAGAGCTTGAAAACAAATTTGTTCTAAGCCACTGACATGTTGGGGTTTCTTTGTTAAAGCTGTCTTGACCCCACCCCAACTAATGCTCTGCTTCAGGGAATAAGGGGAAAGACATGGGCACTGAACTGTTGATGCTCACTGTTTGGTAGAGACTTTTACTTTTGTTTTCAATGTGAAAAGAATGAGCTGCCTAGCCGGGCTCGGTGGCTCAGCCTGTAATCCCACGCTTTGGGAGGCCGAGGTGAGTGGATTGCCTGAGCCCGGGGGTTCGAGACCTGCCTGGGCAACTTGGCGAGACCTCATCTCTACAATAAAAATCAAAAATTAGCCGGGCGTGGTAGCACGCGCCTGTGGTTCTGGCTACTCGGAAGGCTGAGGCGGAAGGATCGCCGGAGCCCAGCAGGTCGAGGCTGCGGTGGCCGGGAGCAGCCACTGCACTCCAGTCTGGGCGACGGAGTGAGACGCCAACTCAAAAAAAAAAAAAAAATGAGCTGCCTAGCAGACAAAGTTGCACAGGGCTTGAAAGTGCTTTGAACCATATTCATTTGTTCATTCTTTCATTCATTCCACAATATCCCTCAAGCACTTCTATAGGGAAGAAGGCAATAGGCTGTCTTTTCCCCATACCAAACATTCTCAGCCCACCCGACACCCACCACATCAAGGGAAGCCACCTTCCCAGGTCTTCCGGAAGCAGGATCCATAGACATGAAATGTGGATTGTTGGTCAAATGCCTTGCTGTGTGGGCAACAGATGGAGAACACTGAGGATGGAATGTTCGGGTCAAGAAAAACATTTACCATCCTTGAGTGCTAGTCTCATTCCTGCTCCTACAAACTTGCAATTGTTTGCTTCCATTTATTTGCACTGGATTTATTCCTGACACACAAATTTCCCTCCTACCCAAGTCTGTGTCTTTCACTGTGGTCATTGTCAATGACAACTCTTTAAAAGAGGCGGGGCTAAACTTGGTCAGAAGGCTTGGGATGTATCCTGATTCTTTTTTTTTTTTTTTTGAGTTGGAGTCTCACTCTGTCGCCCAGACTGGAGTGTAGTGGCCGCTCCCGGCCACCGCAGCCTCACCCGCTGGGCTCCGGCGATCCTTCCGCCTCCGCTTTCCAAGTAGCCAGAATTACAGGCACGCGCTACCACGCCCGGCTAATTTTTGATTTATTGTAGAGATGAGGTCTCACTAAGTTGCCCAGTCAGGTCTCGAACCCGCGGGCTCAGGCAATCCACTCACCTCAGCCTCCCAAGGCGTGGGATTACAGGCTGAGCCACCGAGCCCAGCTTCCTGATTCTTAACACTCTCCAGCCAGGTCATTTAACTTCTAGTCTCCGGAATTTGGGTTCCTCATCTTTTCTGTCCTGATTGTCTCACACAGTTGTTGTAAAGTTGAGAAGCAAAGGTGGAGTATAATTATAATGTGTTTTTTTCTGAGTCCCACCAGGTATAGCCTCAGGGGCACTGGAGTGCACTAGCCTCCTCCAAATTGAGGGTGATATAGCCTGATACAATGATCCCAAATAAGCCACTGTCCCATGTGTGAGACCCTGCCTACGAATTCTGCAAATATTTCCTTTAACAGAGGTCTTGATAAAAGATACAGGATAAGCCCAAATGTCCATCAATGGACAAAAGGATAAACAAATCGCATTATGGCATACAATGAAATGCATTTCAGCCATAAAATGGAAGGGCTAATACACTACAATGTGGAGGAATCTTGAAGGCATTATGCAAAGTGAAAGAAGCCAGACACAAAAGGTCACATACTGTTTGGTTCCATGTATGTGAAATATTTAGAATAGATAAATCCAGAGAGACATAACAGATTGGTGGTTGCCAGGGGAGGGGTTTGGTGGATGGAGGAAGGGAGGATGAGGAGAAACTGCTTCATGGGTATGGAATGTTTTTTGGAGGAGTGGAAATATTTTGAAACCAGTTAAAGGAAAGGGTTGCACAGCATTGTGAATTAATACATGCCATTGAATCGTTCACTTTAAAATGGTTAATTTTATGTCGTGCAAATTTTTCCTCAAAGTTTTTTAAAGAAAGAGAGTCAATTAAATGATAGTATTTCAAGATGGAACCTCAGAAGTAGCTGCCTATGAACCTTGCAAGGAGGCTTTTATTCTTTTTTTTTTTTTTGAGTTGGAGTCTCACTCTGTCGCCCAGACTGGAGTGCAGTGGCCGCTCCCGGCCACCACAGCCTCAACCTGCCGGGCTCCGGCGATCCTTCCGCCTCAGCCTCCAAGCAGCCGGAACTACAGGCCCACGCTACCACGCTGGGCTCCAGCGATCCTTCTGCCTTAACCTTCCAAGTAGCCGGAACTACAGGTGCACGCTACCACACCCGGCTAGTTTTTTTTATTTATTGTAGAGATGAGGTCTTGCCAAGTTGCCCGGGCGGGTCTCGAACCCGCGGGCTCAGGCAATCTACTCGCCTCGGCTTTCCAAAGTGCTGGGATTACAGTCTGAGCCACTGAGCCTGGTCGAGGTTTTTATTCTTAAAGCTCTCTGAGGAGATTCTCCTTCCTTCTCTCCACTCAGAACCCTCCAAGTATAAGAGGTCCTTAAATAGCATTATTTCGCTCAATGTCGTTTCATTATGAGAAAAAAGATGGATTCCTGGCCAGGGCCACTGTCTGTGTGGAATTTGAATGTTCTTCCAATGTCTACATGGGTTTTCTCCAGGTGCTCAAGTTTTCTCCCACATCCCAGAGCTATGTAGGTGAGGTTCATTGACACGCCTACATGGTCACAGTACAAGTGTGGATGTGTGAATGAGTGTGGGTGACTGTGGGTATGTGTGTGAGTGTGGGTGTGTGTGTGAGTGCACCCTATGATGGGATGGTGTCCTGTTCAGAGTGGGTGACAGAGCAATATCTTGTCTCTAAAAATAATAAATAAATAAATAAATAAATAAATAAATACAGAATTCAGGGAGTTCAGAACAAGGCAAAGATCATGTGGCATTGTCGCTGGAGGAAGGGAAGAAAGAAAAGTATAAGATTTATTCTGAAGGAAAGGAAAAGCAGCATATTTTGGGGAAGGGGCAGGGGAATATAAGAGATGGAGGTGGGATTGGCAGGAAGACCCTGAGGCATTCTAAAGAAAATGCCTTAAGAGAAGTGGCTGGCAAGGAGAAGGTGTGGGCTCAAGTTGGTGTGAAATAGAGAATGACTATTAGTTCTTGAAAATGAAGGGGTGAGCCGGGCTCGGTGGCTCAGCCTGTAATCCCGTGACTTTGGGAGGCTGAGGTGAGTGGATTGCCTGAGCTCGCGGGTTCGAGACCCGCCTGGGCAGCGAGACCGCATCTCTACAATAAATCAAAAAATCAGCTGGGCGTGGTAGCGCATGCCTGTAATTCCGGCTACTCGAAAGGCTGAGGCGGAAGGATCTCCGGAGCCCAGCAGGTTGAGGCTGCGGTGGCCGGGAGCGGCCACTGCATTCCGGTCTGGGCGACCAAGTGAGACTCCAACTCAAAAAAAAGAAAATGAAGGGGTGAGCCAGGGATGGCTCGCATCTGTAATCCCAGTACTTTGGAAGGCAGAGGTGACAGGATTGACTGAGTTCAGGGGTTCAAGACCAGCCTGAACAACTTGGTGAGACCTCTTCTCTAAATAAATTAATAAAATTAGCTGGACATAGTGGAGAGCGCCTGTAGTTTCAGCTACTAGGAAGGCTAACGTGGAAGGATTGCCTAAGCCCAGAAGGCCGAGGCTGCGGTGGCCACGAGTGTGCCACTGCACTCCATCCTGGGTGACAGAGTGAACTCCTACTCAAAAAAAAAAAAAGAAAAGAAAAAGAAAAGAAAGTGAAGGAGTGAAAAGGAGTAAAAAATGTCTGTGTGTATATAGGTTGGTGTGAAAAATTGAATAGTAGGATAAACGTCAAATTTTTGATAGCAGTTGTTCCTGAGGAGAAAACGGGGTCGTGGAGAAAGGGACTGAAGTTTTACTGTAATATTTTATTTCTTGAAAATAAAAAAAAAGACTGGAGGCAAATATGACAAAATGTAAACAATGAAGAATAGGTTGTATATATGACATTTTTTCTCTCTATCTTTAAATATTTCATAATTTTAAAAACAGTCATCATCCCTTTTAAAAGTTTAAATGCAGCCAGGCTCAGTGGCTCAGCCTGTAATCTCAACATTTTGGGAGGCCGAGGCGAATGCACTGCCTGAGCCCGCGGATTGGAGACCAACCCAGGCAACCCGGCGAGACCCTGTCTCTACGATAAATAAAAAAACAATTGGCTGGGTGTGGTGGCGCGCACCTGTAGCTCTGTCTACTTGGAAGGATTGCCAGAGCCCAGCAGATTGACGCTGGGGTGGTTGTGCCACCGCACTCCAGCCTGGGTGACAGAGTACGATTCCAACTCAAAATAAATTTTTTAAAATGCATTTTTATTCTGTTCTTGATACAATTTGACCTCTTGAATAAATTCAAGAAATATCATCTGAAGTTTTACATTTCCTTTGAAAAGGCTGGTTTCTTCACAGTCCCAACATGACATGATGGTACTTTCCTTAAATTCTTTCCACATCTCTAGTCCTAGACCCTTGGGAGGCTGAGACAGGAAGACTGCTTGAGTCCAGGAGTTCTGGGCTGTAGTGTGCTGTGCTGATGGGGTGTCCGGGCTAAACTTGAGCTCCTGGGAGCAGAGGATCACCAGGTTGCCTAAGGAGGAGTGAACCAGTCCAGGTAGGAAATGGAGTAGGTCAAAACTCCTGTGCTGACCAGTAGTGGGATTGTAACTGTGATTTGCCACTGCACTGTAGTCTGGGCAGCATATCAAGACTCTGCTCTAAAAACAATAACAAAACACTTTCCTTATTCTGGAATGTGCTCTTGTCTCCTCTCTGCCCAGTGACTGCCTACACGCCTCTTAGAACTAGCTCATGCCCAACTCTTCCAAAATCTTCCAGCCCATTTTGATTTCTCTCACAGGAAACTCCTACGAAACCACTCATTTTAGCATATATTATTTGACTTTGGATGTAACCTGCCTTTCCCATAGAAATAATTACACTCCTCGAAGGCAGAGACCCTCTTATATTTAAGGATGACAATAAAAGCTTCCATTTCCCATTCCATTCCCACAGCAGACATCACTAATCAACCACAATACTTTTTCCGTGAACTTGGCCTCAGAATCCTTCTCAATAGAGCCCCTGGGGCTGCAATGGCCAGTTGAGTAGTTTGAACATGCAGATGAAACCTCTTTCAATCCCTGCCTATACTTCTACAGTTTCCAAAGGACCAATGCTATTCCCAGGAGACACTCAGAAGGGACTGCCATCATCCTGAAAATCCCCAAATTATCAAAACCTAAGGCAAGGAATTTTGAAGAAACTTTATAGTTCAATTTAGTGATATGCTCATGGCTGATTTAACTGAGAGTATCAAGGAAACCAGGGGACTCAGAAAAATTGGTAAAGGATAATCAAGCAAGAGATTAACATAATCCCAAAAGTCCGTACACTTGACACCCATTCACTAGGAAAGCATGGCTGCCAGGCTGCAAGTGAGACGTTCAAGTCTAAAGGCATTTCATCATTTCCATTATTAACTGGAAGGACAAATCTTTCCCAAACTCTCCAAGTTGTAGGACAGAGGGAGAGGGGAAGAGTAGGGGAAGGCTCCTTGGTGCACTTGAGAAATGTTGGAGCTGAGAATCCTCTGGCTGATGCCCTTGAAGTCCTGCTCTGCCCTAAGTGTTGTCAGAGTCCTAAAGAAAATATACCAACAAGCTGATAATCGAAACCTCTTCATGATGGGGTCATGAGTGTTTTTTTTTTCCTAACTTCTTTATGATATTTTTACTTTTGAAATTTCCTTTAGCGGCTTTGTTTTATTTTCATAGTCGAAAACTGAAAGAAAGCCGGGCTCAGTGGCTCAGTCTGTAATCCCGTGCCTTTGGGAGGCTGAGGTGAGTGGATTGCCTGAGCCCGCGGGTTCGAGACCCACCTGGGTAGCGAGACCTCATCGCTACAACAAATCAAAAAATCAGCCGGGTGTGGTAGCGCATGCCTGTAATTCCGGCTACTTGGAAGGCTGAGGCGGAAGGATCGCCGGAGCCCGGCAGGTCGAGGCTGCGGTGGCCGGGAGCGGCCACTGCACTTCAGTCTGGTCGACAGAGTGAGACTCCAACTCAAAAAAAATAAAAATAATAATAAAAAATAAAATAAAAACTGAAAGAGAAAAAGTGAAAAGAAGAAAATAGTCCAGAGGAATTCCTTTTTTTATTTTTAAGTGGTTTTATTATTTTACCTTTGGAATCAAAGAGAAAGAGAAAAACAAAACATCATTTCAACTACCAAGAAAGTAGCAATTGGAAACTAGAAGGGAATGTAAAACTCCTTCATCAAAATAGCCCATGTGGCTAGCCACTTATTCGTTCATTCATTTGCTCAGTGATCATTTATGAAGATGCCACTAAGTGCTGAGGATACAAGAGAACAAGGATACAACCCTGCCCTCGTGAAACACTCAGTCAGGGAGTGGGGTTGGAAGCGGACGTATTTATCAAATACCACACCCAGGGATGTTAAATTACAACTGGGCTAGGTACTGTGAAGGGGAGGCTGGAAGTGGTCCCAGGAAGGAATGTGATGGCCCAGGCTGGGAGGAAGAGGTCATTGTCAGTCCTAGTTCTGGGCTGTCTCCACCATCCCTGCATTAGCTGTGGGCTGTAGCAGGCCTCTTTTCTGCCTCTCCCTCCCCAGTCTGTCCTGCAGCTCCTCTCACTGCGAACCTTCCCAAGGCCCTGCTTTCTGTTCTCAGTAGCTCCATAACACACGGTTGCTCCCTATTGCCAATCGTCTCAAGGTTCAGTGACTCAATCTAGCTTGCCCCTCCCGAGGGATCGCATTTCCTAAGGGCTCCGGTAGCCCAGTGGTCTCCAGCCATTTTGGCACCAGGGACCAGTTTCATGGAAGACAATTTTTCCCACAGAATGGGGGTGGGGGTGGTTTCAGGATGATTTAAGTGCATTACATTCATTGTGCACTTTATTTCTATTATGATTACATTGCAATACACAATGACATGGTTATAGAACTCAAAATGCAGAATCAGTGGGAACCCTAACTTGTTTTCCTACAACTAGACTGTCCCATCTGAGGATGTGTGACCTTGACACCTGAAGTGTGTTGCTTATGTCTTGTCTATGCCATAATCTCATTTTGGTTGCTGTCCCTGCAGAAAACCCTGTTTCACAAAGATAGGTTGTTGGAACTAGAAGCAGGTTTTTCAGGGCTGATCTGACAGGAGGTGGAGCTCAGGCAGTAATGCGAGTGATAGGGAGCGACTGTATATACAGATAAAGCGTTGCTCACTTGCCGCTCACCTCTGGCTGTGTGGCCTAGTTCCTAATAGGCCACAGACCAGTACCGGTCCCTTGTCCTCGGGGGGTTGGGGTCTCCTGTGCTAGCCCACATGGCATCTTTGGTCTGAACTTGTAAAAGGCGGCTCTTTCAGCTCCTACTAGGGCACACAGTTTGGGGAGCCAAGCTCAGGACGAATTTCGGTCCCTCCTCTCTGCTTCCTTGTTTTACCTCCACAAGTAGCCCACATTTCTCTTGAGCAGAAATTTGCTTTTCTGTATGTTTTCATTCCCACAGTGCTCAACTCAGTGCTGGACATGTAGACAGAGCTTCTTGAGGAAAGATACGGCTGATTCTTCAGTGAGAGAGCTCTCAGGTGAATTCTGTCCAGCCTCTACACTTGCTCTATGATCTTGGAAAGTGTTCTCATTTCCCTGAGGCCTCCATTTTTCCGCTTGCAATGTGGGAGGAATAGTTGGGCACTTCATGCCTACAGCGAGCTGGGGAGGAGGACAGATCAGGGTTCTTTCAGACCTTCGGTGGCTGCAGGGCACAGGATGAAGATAAGTAGAAGAGAAGAGGAGGTAACAGGTCCTGTCTCCCTTGATCTTCATGAGTGAAACTGAGTTTACCACAGGAACTGAGAAGCAGTTGGGGCCCAGTGCTAGGGGGAGAGCGCCTCTCACAAGCGCGGCCCTTATCTGCTTGCAAGAGCCGCCTCCTTCCTGGGCCCTCAGCCACCTGTGGTTGCCTGAAACTCTCAAATGAAGTTTGACCCAACCACACACCACCCAACCTGAACACCACAATAGGCCTTGGATTTTCCAGGGCAGACCTGATTTTGAATCTCTTGTCTTACTGTCTAAACCTGATATGTTTGATCATGTGTTCCAGTTTGGGACACAAATTCCTGATCAGGTGCAGACAGGAGGTCCTAGGTAGGAATTTAAAGTAGAGACCTCAGTGTGCCGTCTCTGGCCTGCTGCCTGGTGGAGCCACCTTTCTTGCCGGCTCTCCATCTCCTCAGCTTTCACCCCAAGGTCCTCAGCCTGAGTCCTACCCTCTTACTGTCTCAGGGCTCATTTGACCAGCATCCCCATAGGGCCTTGGGGAGACCAGGCCTTCGGTGACTCGTTTAGCAGGGACAAGCAGGAGGATTTGAGGTGGGGGAGCATTTGGGAGTTGATGGGTCTTTTGATGGGGGACACTCAGGTCACATTAAGACAGGGGCTGCCGGGCTCGGTGGCTCAGCCTGTAATCCCGCGCATTTGGGAGGCTGAGGTGAG
>NW_007256035.1:568487-576253 GCF_000164805.1 Carlito syrichta | reverse complement strand
CTCAAAAAAAAAAAAAAAGACAGGGGCTGAAAACAAGTAGAGTGAGGAGAAGCCGCTCTTCCCTTGGCATCCTGCGTGGGTGAATAGAAACAGGAAGCAGAGAAGTGTGACGGGGTCTGGAGATACCAGAGGTGAGTCTGATGTTCGCTCTGTCACTCGTGAATACCCAAACTTCCTGGGGGCCATTTCGTCATCTCTAAAAGGATGCTGAGTGGCTGCTGGGCCATGACTTTTCACTAAGCTCAGCAACCCTTAGCAGTTTCCTGAGTGCATCCACCCTGCTGTGTACTTGCTGACCAGACCTGGGAGCCTCATCTGTCCTAGGCAGCTCTGTGGACACTGGCAGGAGGAGACACACATGGAGGGGACTCCTGGAGCTGAGTGATAGCCAGGAAAAGAGCAGCGAGGAAACTCGTGGGTAAGCAGAAGCCGTGGTGCAGAGAGAAGGCGTGTGAAGAGAGACGGGGGAAGATGGCACCAGGAGCAGCTGCAGACACTGCAGGGTGCCTGATAAACTGAGTCACGCCTTGGGCAGAGTTGCTCGGTGGGACGTGGCACATGAACACCTGCGTCTGAGGGCACACCTGCTGCTGTGGAATCCTGAACAGCATCTCAGTTCTCCTTCGGGTCTGATTGTCTTGATGACAAACTGATTTCCCAGGTTTTTTTACTTCTGGTTTATCTTGTTTTTTTGAGTTGGATTATCACTCCGTCACCCAGGCTGGAGTGCATGGCATGCCCACGACCTCCCCAGCATCAAACTACTGGGCTCCGGCGATCCTTCCGCCTCAGCCTTCCAAGTAGATGGAACTACAGGTGCGTGCTACCACGCCCAGCTCATTTTTTGATTCATTGTAGAGATGAGGTCTTGCTAAGTTGCCCAGGCTGTTCTTGAACTCGTGGGCTCAGGCAATTCCCTCACTTTAGCCTCCCAAAGTGCTGGAATTACAGGCTTGAGCCACCTTGCCCCGTCTGATTTATCTTGACAATAGCCCACCCTGGCCCATGGAGAACAGCATTTGTCTCTGTCTTTTCCAATCTGAAAATGTCAACGACTGTTCTCAGTGGTTCATCTCAACCCACTTGAGAGAGAGGAAAACAGGTTCAGAGAGGTTAACCTGCCTAAGACTGTGGCTGGTCAGAGCTAGAGCCAGGACTGGAACTGAGATCTGCTTGATTCTCAAGCTCCTGCCCACTATGCCTAGGAATCACCGCTGAAAGAAAGGAAACCTAGAATGTTACAATGCACAGGGAAAGGGTGAGTTCCAGCAGGACCTGGTTCTCATCACACAGATTCACTTTGCACCTATAGGCGGAAAGTGGCAAAACGCCACGTTGTTTTGGGAAGGGGTGGATAGAAGGAGCCGGGAGAATGGGAAATGTTCTCTGCCATCATTAGAAAAAAGCAGCACAGGAAGAAAACTGTTTATTAAGACACTGCATACTTTAGCAAGTAGGCAGGGGCACAGAGACACTTACTTCAGTTTTTAACAAGAAATTTTTGCAAAAAAAGAAAAACAAGGGCCGGGCTTGGTGGCTCAGCCTATAATCCCAGTACTTTGGAAACCTAAGGGGAATGGATTGCCAGAGCCTGAGGGTTCAAGACCAGCCTGGGCAACTTGGCAGGACCTCGTCTCTACAATAAATCAAAAATTAGACGGGTGTGGTAGCGTGTGCCTGTGGTTCCGGCTACTTGGAAGGCTGAGGTGGAAGGATCGCCAGTCGACACTGGGGTGGCCGTGAGCGTGCCACTGCGCTCCAATCAGGGGTGGTAGAGTGGGCCTCTAACTCAAAAAGAAAAAAAAAGTAGTCAATTTTTTTTTTTAAGAAACCTGAAATGGATTCCAGTGAGTAAGGATGTGTTTGGGGATTTTGTTTTACTCAAGATCACACATGTTGCATATAATAAGCTATCAGCTTCTCAGGGCTGAGGGCTTGCTTGCCCATACCTGTACCCCACTGCCTAGGACAGGGTTTAACACATAGGAGATGTTCAGTGAACAACTGTGATGCCTGATCATCCACCAGGCTCCACCAGCTTGCAGGCGTTCTGAGGTCATGGATAGTCAAATCCAGTGTGTGTTGGTCCAGAAGCCCCCCTGCCAGTCCTGGAAAAGACTTGGCTTAGCATGACCTTAAAAACAGGCTATGGAAACCGTCAGTCAGGAAGAAGATGAGCATTGTGGGTCTTTAAAGAGTTCTACCGCGCCTTTGGGAGGCTGAGGTGAGTGGATTGCCTGAGCCTGTGGGTTCGAGACCCGCCTGGGCAGGCGAGACCTCATCTCTACAATAAATCAAAAAATCAGCCGGGCGTGGTAGCGTGTGCCTGTAGTTCCGTCTCCTCGGAAGGCTGAGGCGGAAGGATCACCGGAGCCCGGCAGGTCGAGGCTGCGGGGGCCGGGAGCGGCCACTGCACTCCAGTCTGGGCGACAGAGTGAGACTCCAACTCAAAAAAAAAAAAAAAAAGAGTTCTAGATACCCTGTCTGTTCCTCCACATCCTCCCTGGCTTCCTTCTTGCCCACCTCCTGAACACTCTGACCTAGGGAAACGGACTCAGTGGTTAGATACCAAAGTGAGAGGAATACCCATTCTCACTCATCTTTCAAAACTGAGTTCCACTGTTGCTGTCTTCAGGAAGCCCTCCTTGATTCTGTCTTCTCCCCTAGCTCTTCCCATTCTGAATTAAATTCCTCTCCTCTGGGTCCCCAGCGCACCCTGTGTAGTAAGCAGTACATCGCTCTCCTGGTGTTCATCATGCTGGATTATGACAATCAGTTCACACCGTCAGGCCTCGGGGGTAAGAGGCAAGTCTTTAACTTCGTATTCCTAGTACTTAGCCAAGGGCCTGGCACATGGTAGGTGCTCCGTAAATCTTGTTAAATGAATAAAAGAGAAGAAGAGAGGGAAAGAAGGAGGGAGGACATTTGGGGAAACATGAAATTTTCATTTTTGAGATTTGTCTCAGAAATATCTGTCCAGTACATGTCCACAGATGGCAATTAAAGTCGGGATTCTATTTTCTGCAAATGACAGAGTGTCTTCACTCCCAGCGGTGCCTTGGGCACCTAAGACAAGAGGAAATTGGGGTGCACTTAGAGAGATTTGGGAACCCTGTATCTGAGAAGTATGTATGTGTCCTAACACATTTCTGAACTAAATAGAAGTCTCTGAACCATACACAAAAGGCAAACACACTACATTTTGTCTCCCTGGAACTCAGTTACTTAGCAATGTTACCTTTCAGACCACTAGTAAACCACTAGCATTCAAACTCTGCTTAGGAGGCAGGGAGGTTGTTAACTTGGAAAAGGTGTTGTCATACGGCTTGGACCCAGGATGCCTGGGACAGTCATGGGGGAGACTCATGCTGCAGAGCAGAAGGTAAGAGCACTGTTCAGTTCAGAAGACTTTAAAATGCCAACATCCTGCTTGGGAATCCGCCCAACACGTGGTAGGTGTTTCATGCCCTCCATGATTCTATCTTCAATAATTCTGGGCTGGGTGCAGTGGCTCATGCCTGTGATCCTAGCACTTTGGGAGACTGAGGTGGGAGGATTGCTGGAGCCCAGGAGTCTGAGGCCAGCCTGGGCAGCATAGTAAGACTTTGTCTCTACAAAAATTTAAAAATTAGCCCGATGTGGTGGCATGTGCCTGTAGTTCTAGCTACTCGGAAGGCTGAGGTGGGAGGATTACCTGAGCCCAGGAGTTGAAGGTTGCCGTGGTCCATGATCATGCCACTGTACCACAACCTGAGAAACCAAATGAGATCCTGACTTAAAAGAAAAAAAAAAAGTCAGGCGCGGTGGCTCAAGCCTGTAGTCCCAGCATTTTGGGAGACCGAGGAGAGAGGATTGCCTGAGCCCCCGAGTTCAAGACCATCACAGACAACTTGGAGAGATCTTGTCTCTATGATAAATCAAAAATTAGCTGGGCATGGTAGAGCACGCCTGTAGTTACGGCTACTTGGAAAGCTGAGGTGGAAGGATTGCCGGAGCCCAGCAGGTCAAAGCTGGGGTGACCGTGAGCATGCCACTGCACTTCAGCCTGGGCTACGGAGTGAGACTCCAACTCAAAAAAAGAAAAGAAATCCAGCTAGGGGGTCTCACCTAAGAGATAGACTTTGAATATTAGAACCAGCACAATAAAACAAAAGCTGCTGGTATCTGCTAGTTGAGAAGGAAGGCCTGCCCTGAAGCAGTCTCTGCTTTCTCCTTAATGGTAAAGATAGGACTGGATCTAATGGTTTGCCGCCCCCATTTGAATTTAGGATAATCCATTTATTCTACAAGCAGAGGGGTCTAGGTGAAATCCACCTTAAAAACTCAGCGCCCAGCCTACCTCTCCAGTCCTGGCTTTCTCCAAAATAGGTTCTGAGTCTTCCTGAGTGCTTAGCCCAGGCCTGAAGGCCTCTCTTCAGCTTGTACAGTCTTAGGACCTTGATGTAGAAGGGACCTCAGGACATCCACAGTCTCATCCTCTCTGTTACTAGAGAAGGAAGCTGGGCCCAGGGAGGTCAAGGTGACCCATCAGATGTCACAAAACTGGGAGTGCAGGGGTTGGAAAAGGGTGGTTTGTGAGAGGAGTTAACCCATATGTGGTCCTCAAAATAAAACAATTACTACTAATAAACAATAAACCTGAATTTCTGGCTCCTCTTGAAAATCAGAGGGTCCTGGCAATAATGGGCTGGAGGGAGGGATGGCCAAACTTAAACCAGGTGTGAGCTCTGCGCCCACCACTGTTCCCAGCCTCTCCTGTTCGGCACCCATCTTTGCTCACGGTGCCCACCTGGCCTCAGTAGGCATCTAGCACATGAGCGTCACGGCCAGGGGTTAATCTCCTGCCCCCGATGCCAGTGGATGTCCTTCTGATTGCCCTGCCATGCACCATCTTGCCTTCCCTCTGAGACAGCTCCCTGAAGTTGCACTGCCAAGTCATCAGGGACCTGCACTCCAAACGCAGTGGAGAGAACATCCTAGTCTGACCTCACGAAGTCACCTAAAGGCATTGGGCTATGCTGAAGAGGTCATGAGGCCCTGGGCTCCTAGGAAGAATGTGAGGATGCCAGAGAAGATGGTGACGATACAACTCTAAAGTCAGAGAAGAAAGAAGAGGAAAAGAGGAAAAGAAGAGAGAAGGTGAGGAACACTACTAGAGGTAGGAAGAGCAAAAGGGGATCATCATAGAGTTTGGCAAAGCTTGAAGAAGGGGTAGAGGGATGGAGCGGGGCAGAGCCACAGGGCCAACTGCCTGGGAGCCACCTGGGCCACACATCCTAGCTCTGTTTAGTGCTCTGTGGCTGCTCTCCTGAAATTGTTCGTGGATCACATACACGACGGTGGTCCCATGAGCTTATAATACCCTATTTTTTCTGTGACTTTTCTATGTTTCAATGTGTTTAAATACACAAATACTTACCATTGTGTTACAATGGTCTACAGTGTCCAGTACAGTCACATGCTGACTGTACCGTATTGCCTAGGTGTCTAAGAGACTACACCATCTAGGATTGTGTAAGGACGCTCTATAATATTTGCACAACTACGAAATAGCTTAGCAATGCATCTCTCAGAACGTTTGCCCATCATGAAGTGACACGTGACTGCACATTTGTAACCAGGAGCCTTGAATTTTTATTTCTCACAGGGTCCCACAAATTGTGCAGCCATCATTTGCACAGCAGAGACCCTCGTGGATGGATTCCCACACAGGGGTCAGGGACACAGCCGAGATCCAGAACCTGCTGTGGGTGGGAGCAGGGTCATGGGGACAGATGTAACCAGGAGCCAAGGCAGAAATGAGATGCAGCGAAGTCAGAGGACTGTGAGAGTGTCACCAGGGTGAGATGTGGGTTTGCTATGAGAGTCTTTTGAAAACTACAAAGTATGTAAATGTAAGAGATCATATGTATTGTTGGTTACTCAGCTAGGTCTTAGGCAATTTATTCACATATTTACTGGGCATCTAGGCCCTGTTTTAGGCACTGAGGATATAGCAGTGTGCGAAGTCCCTGTCCCCATGGAGTTTGTGTTCTCATGGAGGAGACAGAAAGCCAGCAAAGAGAAAGCAAATACATATATCATATAAATAAAATAATAATAAAAGCACTCTAGTTGTATGAAATAAAATAAAGCAAGATAAGGAGATGGTGGCAAGAGCCTTCTCTAGAAAGGGGTGGTCAGGAAGGGTCTCTCTATAGAGATGACTTTTGTGCAGAAGCTAATTACTTTATTATGAATGAACCACATTTTACTAAGTGTCTACCACATTCTGGACACTGTACTGGTCACTTTTTGTACCTGGTTTCTTTCTCCTTTCAGTAAGTCATCCTAGTAGATTTTAATGTTCCCCACCGAGAGATAACTGCTATGGGGTTTGGGAACCAGGTCTGTCCTTCTACTGACTGCGGTGAGAGCTGTTTCTCATCGACATCAGGCGTGTGGCAACTACTCAGGTCAGGTTCCCACCTGGGACTTCAAGAATAAACCGAGGATCTTCTCAGAGATCCAAAGACAGGTCGGTGCCCTGGGAGCCCTGAAAGGGGTACCAGGGCAAGACTGTCCCACGTCTATCAGAGACGAGTCCCACGGGCCTCACTCCTTCTGGCTGGTACCTCCTGCAGAGAAGCTGCTGCTGGACCACTGTACCATCTGCGGGAGGGCAAGGCCTACCTCTGGTGTCTCCCTAGAAAGTCAGAGGGGACTCCAGGGACCTGGTCTGGGTCTTATTTTTTCTCATCCTTGACTGTGTAAGTATCTACATCCCAATCAGGCCATGACCACTCAGCAGAGCCATTGCTGGAACATTCTGGAAAAATATGTTTTATGGCAAAATCTTGCTTCCTTCTGTTTTATGTATGACATTTCCCCCAAAAGGGGGGGGGAAGCTGGAATAACCAGTGTCATTATTCTTATTTTGCTTTTATTTTCCACCCTGGAACCATCTGTCATCAGAAAACAGCTTACACCTCTTGGGCTGAGTTCAACATCCAGAGGAGACTGGTCAGGGGACAGTGGTGACCTCTGAACATCCAGCTGTGCTGTGAGGGGACTGGAGGGGAGTGAATGTCAGCCTGCGTGGGTGTGCAGGAAAGAACTGGGCTGAGCATCTGCAGAAGGCAGACACGAGCATCCCAGGGCTGTGTTTGCACAGTGCATGGGATGGTGAGATGTGTAAGGCAGGCAGATGGACACCTGTATCCCCTCCTTCTCCTCGCTGTGTGGGGGAAAGGGCATCCAGTTGGGTGAAAATGTAGTTGAAGTTCTGCTTTTGTGGGCTGCAAATCTCATCTGTGATGTGGTGGGCAGGGAGGGTACATGGTGGCAGCTAGCATGGAAATGCTCTAAATTGAGATTTTTCATCCTAAAGAGTATGAGATCCCTATGGGACCAGAAAGAAGAGGGTCTGAGCTGATAACTATTGGTTAACAGATTGTGACCTTGTCATTGCTCTATATGAGAAGGATTAAATTAAAGACTCTAGGCTGAGGTTGCTGCTATAGACTCCAAAAGTACAGATGAGAATTGGAAAAGGCATTAATTATCTAAATATTTTGCTAACAGTGTGTCAGATATCAAGCCATTGAAAGGTATTACACATTTGGATTTCTGGGTTGATGCTGAATTAATCTCTAAAAATCTAAATCTAAATAAAAATCTAAACTTGATTTTTAAAGAATCTCTCTTATTGAATTTTCTTTTTTAGAGACAGGGTCTTCTTCTATCGCCCAGGCTAGAGTGCAGTGGGGCGATCATAGCTTGCTGCA
>NW_007256035.1:527908-568467 GCF_000164805.1 Carlito syrichta | reverse complement strand
TGAGTAGAAGTCTCACTCAGTCGCCCAGACTGGAGTGCAGTGGCCGCTCCCGGCCCCCGCAGCCTTCGACCTGCTGGGGCTCCAGTGATCTTCCGCCTCAGCTACTGAGTAGCTGGAACTACAGGCGCACGCTACCATGCCCAGCCAATTTTTTATTTATTGTAGAGATGAGATCTCGCCAAGTTGCCCAGGCAGGTCTCGAACCCGCGGGCTCAGGCAATCCACTCACCTCAGCCTCCCAAAGTGCGGGATTACAGGCTGAGCCACCGAGCCCGGCTGGCCAGCTAATTTTTAACTTTTTGTAGAGACAGGTTCTCAGTATGTTGCCTAGGCTGGTCTCAAATTCCTGGCTTCAAGGCATCTTTCTGCCCCAGCCTCCCATAGTGCTGGGATAGGCATAAGCCACCTCATCCAGCCTGAATTTGATTCTTTATTTGATTGTAAATGAACTTTACCACAATTTTTTGAGTGACATTTTCAGACAACTCACGTTGAGGAAATTGCAGTCCTGGCAACCAGAATCCGCACTGTCTTCACACTATCACCCTCGACCAGTAGGTTTGTTTGGGCCCTTACCCAACACGGGGCACACTGCTCAGAACTTTATTTTGTAAAGGAGCCCACCGAGAGTCTTAGGAGAAGAATCATCTGGTCAGATCTGTTTTTAGAAAGATCACTTTGAGTTCTTGTGGGAGGTAGATGCCCAGGGAGAAATTGGCCTTCCAGGAGCCCGCTGGAGTAACCTGGATGGAGGTGATGGCAAAGGCCTGATATTCTGCAGCACTTATGGGGGACAGAGAGTTCAAGGATGTTGGTGGGCTTGGGTGCTGTCATGATCCCAGCAACGCTTGATCCTGCCTCGGCCCGACCACCTGGCTACCCCCCAAACCCCCTGGGAAACATCCAGGGAACAGAGACAGAGCAAGGACAAGAAGACGCTCCTTTTGTTAAGTTGCCATATGAATCTCCCTCTGCTTGTGTTTGCTCCCAACTGTAGAGATATCAATTAGTGCAATGCCCTGGTCTTTCTCCACCTCTCCACAGACTCCTCAGAGGAGACCGCATAATCTGCTGATCCTTGCTTCCAGTTTTATGGAAGCTGGAATCTCCCAGTCTTTCGGTCCAGAGGCTGCCTGGCCCAGAGCTGTCTATGGGAGTGCACCTACTTGCTTCCAACATAAGCTACATTCTCTAAAACCAGATTTATCTATAGCAAAGGTAACAATTTGATATCCTTATGCCTTATTCCTCCTCATTTTTAAAAAAAATTTCTTAACTGGTTCAGAAATTGAATGAGAAAAACAAGCTTCTTATTTATTATATCCCCAAAGGCCCCAAATCTAATATTACCTCATGGTCATGAATATCCTCAAGATGGCACCCACAAGGAATGGTGGACCAATCAGTGTCTGGGAAACTTACCCATCCAACCAACACACTTTCTTTTTGTAAAGAAGTGAGGGGCCAGGTGTGGTGGCTCACGCCTATAATTCCAACACTTTGGGAGGCGGGGGCGAGAGGATTGCCTGAGTTCAGGGGTTGGCGACCAGCCCTGAGCAACATAGTGAGACCTTGTCTCTACAAAAAATCAAAAAATCAGCCCAGCGTGGTGGCACAAGCCTGTGGTTCCAGCTACTTGGAAGGCTGAGGTGGAAGGATCGACTGAACCCAGCAGGTCGAGGCTGCAGTGGCCATGAGAGTGCCACTGCACTCCAGCCTGGGCATCAGAGAGAGACTGTGACTCAAAAAAAAAGAAAAAAAAAAAAGAATTGAGGGGAGGGGAGGAATCATTTGGAGGAGAATCAAAGAGGGGCTTGAAGCCCACAGACAGAAAAGGAAAAATGAGAGAGACCTATTTAAGAGACAGAACTGGTTGGATAGAGTGAGTGAGGTCAGCATCTGGGAAGCATCTCAGGTTTGAAAACCTGAATGACCGGGCTCAGTGCCTCAGCCTGTAATCCCGCGCCTTTGGGAGCCCGCGGGTTCAAGACCTGCCTGGGCAACTTGGTGAGACCTCATCTCTACAATAAATCAAAATGAGGGCGTGGTAGTGCGCACCTGTAGTTCCAGCTACTTGGAAGGCTGAGGTGGAAGGATCGCCAGAGCCCAGCAGGTCGAGGCTGCGGTGGCCGGGAGCGGCCACGGCACTCCAGTCTGTGTGACAGAGTGAGACTCCAACTCAAAAAAAAAAAAGAAAACCTGAATGGATGGAGGAGTCATTCACTAAGATGGGAAATGCAGCAGTTCAGAAGGAGGATAGATTTGTCATGGCCAGACAAAGTGGAAAGCAATTCTGAAAAGTTCTAGAAGCAGGTAAAGCTCACACCTGACAGGACTCCCCTTCATTCCTGAGGCCAGGAGGATCACTGAAACTAACCAAATAAAAGAGACAAATAAAGCTGGGTTAACAGAAACCATTAAAAGCTTAAAGTTAGATTTGTTTGACAAATATTTAGTGAGTCCCACCGTAGTTCAGATTCTATGCTCGGGCCTGAGATTATACATAGCGATGAACAAAACAGCTCTGGCTCTGCTCTTGGGAGTTTACAAGGGTTTTTCCAGTTTTGTCTTGTTTTCAGTCCCTTTTGGGGTTAGAGAGTAAGAATAAATTTGTTGTCCTTTTCAAGGAACGCTTGTCCATGTTGAAAGTCTGTGTACGCTGACTTTCTACTGTTATAGGCTTTAGGGAGATGAGCAGGGATGAAGGCAACAAGAAACAGAAACGAGAATTTGCTCAATTACCAGGAATGGAAATTCTGATGAACCAGTGTCTTCCCATCTTCCTTTTGTTCAATTAAAGTTTGTTTGGGCCGGGCTCAGTGGCTCAGCCTGTAATCTCAGCACTTTGGGAGGCCGAGGCGAGTGGATTGCCTGAGCCCATGGGTTCGAGACCAGCCCGGGCAACTTGGTGAGAGCTCGTCGCTACAATAAAAAAAAATTTCACTGGACATGGTAGTGCATGCCTGTGGTTCCAGCTACTCAGAAGGCTGAGGCAGAAGGATCGCTGGAGCCCAGAAGGTTGACACTGGGGTGGCCATGATTGTACCACTGCACTCCAGCCTGGGCGACAGAGTAAGACTCTAACTCAAAAAAATAAAAAAGTTTGTTTGTGTTTAGAAGCAGGGTCTCTATCTGTTGCCCAGGCTGGAGTACAGTGACGTGATCATAGCTCACTGCTGCCTCAAACTGGCCTCAAGCCGCTTTCCTGCCTCAGCCTCCCAAAGTGCTGGGCTTACAGGTGTGAGCCACCACACCTGGCCAAAACAATTTTTATTACATACATACATATATCTCCATAGAGGTGTGAATAAAAGGGTGTGTCCAGGGTTCAGCTCCTAGTGAGCACTAAATGCATGTCAACTTATCCATTTCCTTTCTCCCCACTTATGCTCCTGATAAGCACAGATTTGGACCCATGCAACTGTATGAAAGGGTCTTATTTGGGGATTCTCCTTGTTTGGAAAGAAAAACACCTGGCCACTACTCCCACTGAACACTTGGGTGGCCATGGCAAAACACCTCACCTACCTGGGCTATTTCCCACTTCTGGATCTGGAATAGATGGCGTTGGCCTAGCACAGTGGGCCCAGCCCTAGCTATGAATCAGAAGCACCTGGGAGCTTTGAAAAAGACAAATACCGAGCTCATGCCGGGAGATTCTCATTCCCCAAATCTGGGCTGAGACCTGGGCAGTCTGTGTTACTTTTTTTTTTTTTGAGTTGGAGTCTCACTGTCGCCCAGACTGGAGTGCAGTGGCCGCTCCCGGCCACCACAGCCTTGACCTGCTTGGCTCTGGCGATCCTTCCACTTCAGCCTTCCAAGTAGCTGGAACTACAGGTGCGCGCTACCACACCTGGCTAATTTTTTGATTTATTGTAGAGATGAGTTCTTGCCTGCCCAGGCGGGTCTTGAACCTTGGGCTCAGGCAATCCACTCACCTCAGCCTCCCAAAGGCACGAGATTACAGGCTGAGCCACCGAGGCTGGCAATCTGTGTTATTAACAGCCTTTCTCCTCCAGTGATTCTGGCACAGCGTGAAATCCAGACAAACCTGGGCAAAAATAGCCCATCCAAGCCCTCCAGGTGACCTGGGCTTGTAAACGGTGAGGCTGTAACAAGACTCAGTGGTGGCTTTTGGAGGGGGGTGGTTGGAGAGGGTGTCAGGATGGTCGTGGGGATTTCGGAGATTTCCACCTTGTAGAAGGCCCAGTGGATAGTCAGACACCTGAGAGAGAACAGGAGTGAGATAACAGGAAGCACTGGGTTTTCTCCTCCTGGGGTCTGAGAAAACAACTCAGACCTGTCCTCAAGGATGCTCCTGGGATTTGTGCTCCCAAAAGAGGGTCCCAGAATGCATCGGACCCACCTGTGTGGGTGAAAGGTCTGTACTTGGGGTTCCCCTTGTTTAGATCCTTGGAAGACAGCTCATGGTAAAGTTTTAGGACGGTGGTCACTCCAGAGGGCTTCTAAGAAAGATGTCTTCTCTCTGCTGGCTGCCCACAGATGTGGCTGGAAGCCAGGGGCACTTCCCAAGAGGCACTTGTGTTCTTTCTGAAAACTCTCTGAACTCACTGATCACCCAGAGCCTGGCTCTGGGGCAGGGTCCTTTGCACGATCCTCAGGAGACTCTGGGTACCCCTCTGCTGACCCTATGGTGCCACAGGCTCCGTGTTGCTGCCTCTGTGCAGGGAATGAGGGTGGAAGGAAGTGCGCAGCATGTTCTGTGTGAGCATCAGTCTAGATGGGCTCCCATGTTGCTCTACAGGCTCATGCTTGCCCCTAACAAGGCAGGGAGAGGTCGGAACCACCAACAAGCAGGAAAACCCCACCCTGGCTCTTTAGAGGATTCAGGATGGGTCGCCGAGGAGGCCTCGAGTGGGGACGTAGGAGAGGGGCTCAAGGCATGTGTTCTGAAGCCCAAGGGTGGCTGTTAGGAAGAGAGTCCCACTCAAGTGTGGCCGGTTCTGGAAAACAACCATAGTAAAGGACATTTCATGGGAATTCAAGCACTGGAAGATCTGTGTAGACAGCTTCAAAATAACAGAAATTCAGCCAAGTGTGGTGGCTCATGCCTGTAATTCTGCACTTTGGGAGCAGAGATGAAAGGATTGCCTGAGCCCTGGGGTTCAAGACCAGCTGGGGCAACTTGGCGAGACCTCGTACAACAAATCAAAACAATTAGCTGAGTATGGTGGTGTATGCCTGTGGTTCCAGCTACTTGGAAGGCTGAGGCAGAAGCCCAGCAAGTCAAGGCTGCGGTGGCCATGACCATGCCACTGCACTCCAGCCTGGGCAACAGATACTTTGATTTAAAAAAAAAAAAAAAGAACAGAAAACCATCCAGCCAACACTATTCTCTTTCTCTCTCTCTCTGTCTCTCTCTCTCTCCCTCCCTCTCCCTCTTTCTCTCTCTCTCTCCTCCTCACTCAAGCTCTTGCAATCACTTTTTTTTCTTTTAGTTGTAGTCTCACTGTCACCCAGGCCAGAATGATGCAGCGGCATAGCCACAGCTCACGGCAACCTCGACCTACCAGGCTCAGATGATCCTTCTTCTTCAGTCTCCTGGGTAGCTGGGACTACAGGTGTATGCCACCATGCCCTGCTAATTTTTTTTTTTTTTAGAGACAAGGTCTCACTGTGTTGCTCAAGTTGGTCTCGAATTCCTTGGCTCAAGGAGTCTTCTTGCCTCGGCCTCCCTAAGTGCTGGGATGACAGGCATGAGCCACCATATCCAGCCTCAATCATTCTTCAAGAACATCTGCCCTCACTGCCCATCTACTCTGTTCTTTCTCTCCAACCAGCTTGTCTTACCCATACTTCCTACTCTCTCTTAGCTGCTTCTCTGATTTGACAACACCATAATTTGGTCCCCCAGTTTCCCAATTCAGAATGAATCAAGAGAGAAAGCTGATCAGATTCTCTTAAGCTGGAGCTCCAGCTTCGCCAAGGGTCTTTGGCCTCAGGTGAGAGACCCTGCCTGGTTCAACACCCTTTGGGAAGGGTTAGGAGGCAGATCCCCATAACAGGGTAGTGGGCGTGACAGCAACAATTGGCAGCTTTTAAGAAGTCTCTGCAATCTGCCCTGTGCTGTGTTTGAGTGAGGCAGGAACCCCGGAGGGCACTATACCAGGTATTCAAAACTCCTATCGGGAACATTCTTATGAGGTGACCCGAGACTTCCTTGGTGCTTTAAGGCAAGCTCCCAGTGTCAGCATCATGCCAGGCACAGGGTACAGGTGTGTGGCCATCAGCAGTCATGGTGGCGTGTTAGAGGCTGGCAAGTCACCACGGAATCAAGAAGAGGGTGCCTGTTGTTATGGTTCTTGTCCCGAACTTCTCTGTCAGCTCCAGCCTCTTCCTCATGAGGCTGATCCATCAGCAGCTCCACCTGCAGGTACCCACCCATGCTTGGCGGAGTGATGCCACACCTGGAACGCAACCCAGGTCCAGCTCCTTTGACTTGGACATGGTAGTCTCTCCAAGGGAGTCATGAAAAGGAGCGTGAAATGATTCTGGATTCCTGATTTTCTATGGTATGATGGGAGTGGACCTCAGAGCCTCCTCTGATTCCCTTGGCTACATTCTCTGGTCAGTTTTACTTTTCTGGGTCATTTGTGAAGGGCCGTTGGCCAAAGCAACTCAGAGGGATCATGAGGCTGTACTAACAAAGGCTCTCCAGGAGGCAGAGGCTGAGCTCTCTACTGCTTACACACATGGAAAAACTGGGAGGTCACTGACTCCTACAAAATATCCCTCCGAGGAGACTGCTGATTTCCAGCTAACCACTAGAGTCTGAAGAATGCATTCCAGGTCGGCTTTAGCAGTCGCCTCAGAAATTGCCTGGTAACTGGTAACTGGTGGCCGCAGCTTGGTTGTGTGACGTCGTGCTGAACACCACACATTTGAACAGCTTAACAAGTAGCCAACAGGGAGATGACCTTGAGCCACTTTGCTTGTGATTTCAGGTGCCTTTAAGACAAAGCCCACGCAAAGTGGAAGATAGTGAGAAAATGCACAAGGCAATGAGGTAAACTGGGAGGCTATCTGTCACCCATCAACTAACCAGGTCCCTCGCCAAGCAGCACGGGGTCATTGGGCTCTCTCCCCATCTCAAGGAAAGGTGAGTGCAGCCGTGCAGGCTGTTGTCGGAAACGTCGTAACATGAGGTAGAAATGGAGCACAGGCCTGCAGGAGGTGGGTTGTTCCCCTCTTACCTTCTGGGCATCTTGGAGACTCCAGTCAGTCCCTGGAGCCCCAGTGTCCATCCCTACAGGTACCCAGGCTGTGAGGACCAGCACAAAGCCTTCCCTCACCCAGGCCTGGGCCTCCCTGATCTCAACTTCCACTTGAACCAACTTAGCCACCAGGAGACTGGAACTCTCCCCCGCCTCATTAGTCACTCAAGGGAAACTCACCAATGGCGGTAATGACAGCATAACATTCAAATGGAGTAGGTTTATCATCATTTATACAACCATTTCCCCACTTTGTTTTTGTTTTGTAAATTTTCACTATTACTATCCTCTTGGTAAATGCTATGAACACATGGTGACTTTTCCTTAAGATAAAATCCCCAAGAAAAAAAACCAGGTCAAAGAATATAAGAATTTGTATGACTCTTGCCAAATTACTTTCCTAAGAATATGTGCTATTTTACAATGGTCACCATCAACATATAAGAGTGTCAATTTCACCCTGGCTCCACTGGACATTTTAAAAAAATACATATTTTTCTGATTTAGTTGTTAAAAATATGCAGTTGGCCTTCTCATCCATAAATTCAACCAAACTAACAGTACAACAATTAAAAATAAGCCGGGCTCGGTGGCTCAGCCTGTAATCCTGCGCCTTTGGGAGGCTGAGGTGAGTGGATTGCCTGAGCCCGCGGGTTCGAGACCCGCCTGGGCAGCGAGACCTCATCTCTACAATAAATAAAAAAATCAGCCGGGCGTGGTACCGCATGCCTGTAATTTCGGCTACTCGGAAGGCTGAGGCGGAAGGATCACTGGAGCCCAGCAGGCGAGGCTGTGGTGGCCGGGAGCAGCCACTGCATTCCAGTCTGGGCGACAGAGTGAGACTCCAACTCAAAAAATAAATAAATAAATAAATATAATAATAATAATAATACAAATTTAAAAACAATACAGTATAACAACTATTTACATAGCATTTGCATTGTATTGGTTATTGTAAGTACTAACCTAGAGATGACTTAGAGTATATGGGAGGAAGGGTGTAAGTCATATGCAAATACTATACCATTTTATATAAGGGACTTGAGCATCCCTGGGTTTTGGAATCTAAGGGGGGTCCTGGAACCAATCTCTCAAGGATATTGAGAGATGATGACTGTACTACCTCATCAATATTTCAAGTTGCATTTCTTGAATTACTCGTGAGAGTGACCATTTTGCCATATTTGTTTATAGATGATATTTTCCCTTCCCTAAAGGATTGTTTTCCCATCCTTTGCCTATACATCTGTTGGGGTTCAGTGGGGTTTTTTGTAAATATTTCTGAAATTGAGGCTTTGTGACAGTTGCTCTGCATGTGTTACAAATTCACTTGGATGTCTGAGGGGTCATTTAAATTTAAGATGTCAAGATGACACTGTAGATTTTCCTCCCAAAACCTGCTGTATCTTCTCTGGTCTTCCCCACCTTAGTAAATGGCACCACAGTCCACCCTAGCTCAAAACCCCAGAGTCTATCACCCAGGCTGGAGTGTAGCGGCATGATCATGGCTCACTGCAGCCTTGACCTCCTGGGTTCAGGCAATTCTCCCTCCTCAGTCTCCTGAGCAGCTGGGAGATACACGTCACCATGCCTGGCTAATTTTTATTTATTAATTTTTTTAGAGACAAGATCTTGCTGTGTTGTCCAGGCTGGTCTTGAATTCCTGAGCTCAAGCAATCCTCTTGCTTTGGCCCCCCAAAGTGCTGGTGCTACGTTGTCCAGGCTGGTCTTGAATTCCTGGGCTCAAGCAATCTTCTTGCCTGGGCCCCCCAAAGTGCTGGGATTCCAGGTGTGAGCCACCGCACCCAACCTCCAAGAGTACTTGATTCCTCCTTTTTTTCTTACTCCACGTATCTCATCCACCAGCCAGCACCCACCTCCAGCCTCCCCTGATCACCCATCTATGTCCGGTCATCATCACATAGCCCTGTTTTCTTCTTTGTGGAAGCTGCCTCAATCAGCAATTCTCTTGTTTATGCATTCATTTACTTCTTTATGGTCTGCACCTTGTCTAAATTCTAGAGTCTAGAACATAAGCTTCATGAGGTCAGGCTTTGCCTCATCCATCACTGTTTGTCCCGTGTCCACAGCAGTGTCCATCCCTTAAGGGGGGTTCAGTAAGTACATGTAGAATGAACGAATGAATGAACTCACCTATTTGAATTTGTATGAAGGAGAACACAGGGCATAGACTGTGTTAGAGCATGACTTGGGTGATATACAGTTCTAGGTATAAACCAGGGCTCTACCATTTACTATGGGATCTGGGCAAGTTTCTTAACATTTCTGTGCCTCTGTTTACTTGGCTTTAAAAATGACAATAATAATATCATCTTAATAAGGTTGGAAGATACATTAGATAGCATGGACAAAGTACTTACAAATAGAGACAGGTTATAAAAAAGTATTCAATAAATGTCAAAGCAACTCAGTGTTTTTTCCCCTGCGGTTTCGGTGCTTAGGGGTCATTCCCTTCTTTTCATTAAACCCTTAATGAATATGGTTTTTTTGTTTATTTATTTATTTAGATAGTTATTTAGAGTCGGAGTCTCACTCTGTCACCCAGGCTGGAATGTAGTGGCATGAATATGGCTACTGCAACCTTGACCCGCTGGGCTCAGGCAATCCTTCTACCTCAGCCTTCCAAGTAGCTGGGACTATAGGTGCACGCCACCACGCCCAGCTAATTTTTTGATTTATTGGAGAGATGAGGTCTCACCAAGTTGCCCAAGCTGGTCTCGAACTCCTGGGCTCAGGCAATCCTCTCACCTCAGCCTCCCAAAATGCTGGGATTACAGGCGTGAGCCACCATTACAGGCGTGAGCTTGCCTGTTTTATTTTATTTTTATGGTATTCTTTTAAAAAATGTTTACTCTTTAATTAGTTTGGCATATTAAATAAAGTGAATTTCTAAATAGTATTGATACCATTATTGACTAATCTTTCCCACTTATTATGCTTTATTACACATTCAGTTTTTAAATATAGTAGTATTTTTTTCTGACTTTTAAATCTGTCTCCCTGACCCTTTGTGGATTTGGACTACACTGTTAGATTGAGCAGTTCAGATGCCCAGCCTTGCCTGAGTCATGGAAGAATCTCTCATTCTCTGCATGCAGATTCAGAAATGTGACATCCGTTTGACACGTGTGTTTGTTCTGGTTCCAGTCCCTCACAAGACTACTTGTCCTTTTTGCCCTTGGGTTCTTGAGACACCAGTACATCCTGATATAAAGGTCCCCTTTTCACCTGAGCCAATTTAAACAGGTTTTTGTATCTTGTGATTAAAATAGTCCAAAGGTAAACTTCACCTTTATAATGATCCAAGGAATATCCCCAGCCAATAATAAGGCTGCATTCCTACATGCCACAGAGATTAAAATGCTGTCCCTAACATGTCATCAGAAAGTATCTGCCAACAGGGTCAACAAAACCTAGGAAAGCCTTCAAGACATCTTGCACATAAGGCCAAGCATACCCACCCTGCCACTGCCTTGAAGGTGGTAGGTGCCCCGACTATGTGCTCCCAGATTCAGACAAACCCAAGAAAACAGCTGTCCCTGATCTGTTCAAGACTCCACCAGCTCAGCAGGCTGTGGTAAGACCAAAGAAGTAACATATGTGAAAGTACTTGCAAAATGAACATGAAAATACATTCTTATATCACCTTGTTCCATTCCAAAAGGGATGTGCGGTGACATATAATCAAGATATTAATAATAAAAATCAAAAATAATTTTTAAAATATGTCTGAGGAGCTAACCATGTTGTAAGGTCATCATTAAGAATATCAATATTAGCCGGGTTGGGTGGCTCAGCCTGTAATCCCGCACCTTGGGAGGCTGAGGTGAGTGGATTGCCTGAGCCCGCGGGTTCAAGACCCACCTGGGCAACTTGGTGAGACCTCATCTCTACAATAAATAAAAAAATTAGCCGGGCATGGTAGTGCGCGTCTGTAGTTCCAGCTGCTTGGAAGGCTGAGGCGGAAGGATCGCCGGAGCCCAGCAGGTCGAGGCTGCGGTGGCCGGGAGCGGCCACTGCACTCCAGTCTGGGTGACAGAGTGAAACTCCAAAAAAAAAAGAATATCAATATTATTTATCAGCCTATAAAAGTACTAAGTGTAGAGATTTCTTTGTAGCTGTCCTGACCCACCCCTTGTTTCGTCTTAACGATTTTTGAGAGCAGTTTGGTTTTGCAGAGCGTAGTTGGTTCTTGCTTTGGGGGGTATTCTCTTGCCGTTCAACCCTCCGTTCTAGACCTTAAACTTATAAGAGAAAGCCTATTAAAATAAGTGTGTTCGGAGTTCTAGTTATGACTCATTTGCTGTCCTAGGGAAGGCAAGAGGGCCAAGGGGAGGGAAAAGAAGGGCTGGCAAGACAGAGAAAGGAGAGAGCTTGTGACTTCACTCTCCCAGGCAGCGGGAAGACTGACTCAGCCGGACGCTCCATCTAGGCAGGAAAACCACCCATGCTTGCGCATTTCCCATCAGCCCCACACCTGCTGGGATCTCCTGGCTGGCATGGACTCTGTGCAGTCACCTGGTGTCCCCAGCACAGGACACCCTGGGGCCTTTTTCCTACTCTGTCAGATGCCAGAGGGTGTGGCTGTCTTCTAGTTACAGACAGAGCTAAAAACAAAGTCACCCTGCCTTTCATGTGCGCAGCACTTGAAGCATTTCTTTTTTTTTTTGAGTTGGAGTCTCACTCTGCCGCCCAGACTGGAGTGCAGTGGCCGCTCCCGGCCACTGCAGCCTCGCCTGCTGGGCTCCGGCGATTCTTCTGCCTCAGCCTAGCATTTCTAAATGCATGCACACCACTCAGAAAGCTTACAGGAGCACAGGGTTAAGTCCTTTTGATTGATTCAATAAGACAAAAACTAATTTAGAAAGTGAAAATTCTGACTTTTGGATACCCACCTGCTGCTGCTCCACATTTACTGCTGGCCTGTCCCTGCCCCTCCTTCTCTTTGCCACTCATCCATGTCCCTTTTTGCAGGAAGACTCCCGAGACTGTCATACCCTCACCTCTTCTCACTTTCTGTTTTCTGGGAGGTGACACTAGGGAAACTCACCTCAATGCATGCAGAGGGGACAATGAAGACCCAGAAGATGTGTTAGGACCCTTGCAAACATTGAAAAATTAAGCTAGGGGTGTAGAAGCATCCTTCAGGTCCGGGGCCAGGAAATTCCTCCTGTCCTGTCCTCCTTCCTCTCAGGGGCTCCTCAACCAGTGTATGACAAACTCAGGAGTCTTCCTGCAAACAAGGCCATGGATGAGAGGCAAAGACTTCAGGTGAAACACGAGTAAAGTAGTTTTGCTTTTGTTACTCACCAAATCCAATTCAAGACAGCCTCTGCTAGCTGCAGAGAGCCTTTATTTCTATCAGGAAACACCGGGCCCCTTGCTTTTACCACCTTGTTATTCAAACATTTAGAGCAGTGATTTACATACACCTCATTAGGAGTCCTCCTCAATTCAAATGAGTTGCTGCTAGAGGAAATCCTTTTTCCATGACCTGGACATTTGGTTGAAGATGATCGGGTCTTCCAGGAAAGAAAGGGCAAGTGACAATGGGTCTATGCAGACATCCCAAACTTGCTCACATCCTATAGTTAAATGCCAGGTGAAGGCCAAGTCTACAAAATAATTCATCTTATTTTTTTTTTTTTTGAGTTGGAGTCTCACTCTGTTACCCAGACTGGAGTGCAGTGGCCGCTCCCGGCCACCGCAGCCTCGACTTGCTGGGATCCAGCGATCCTTCCGCCTCAGCCTTTCAAGCAACTGGAACTACAGGCGTGTGCTACCACGTCCGGCTGATTTTTGATTTATTGTAGAGATGAGGTCTCACCAAATTGCCCAGGCAGGTCTCGAACCCGCGGGCTTAGGCAATCCACTCAATAATTCATCTTAAAATTAAGTTTTCTCTGGCTTTCTCTGGTCTACAGAGTGTGCTTGATGATCTAGGAATTGTCCAAGAGAATTGTTTATGCCTGGTGGATACCTTAGCACCAGTCTTAGATTCCTTAAATCAAATCAGCCTGTGGAATATCCAGATAATTCAAGCAGAAATTGATTGATTTAACAAATGCTTTTGTGAGTAGCTGTTGCATGCTATAGACCATGCCAGCCTTTGATCAAAGGAATTCCTGAATCATTTCTCATCTGGGTCTTTCTAAGGAGAGTTGGCTCTCAGAAGCACTTAACCTTTTAAATCATCTTAGGTCTCTCTAGAGACTCAGATTCTTCAGCTATGACTCCTCCCACCCATGTGAGAGTTTTTGAAAGTCACAAAGAGAAAAGGGAGAAGGAGGGTCCAGAGCCCCCTTTCTCCCTGAGCCAACCTTGCACATTGAGTTCTGACTGCATCCTGGGTTCTGGTTCTTTGGGAGAAGCAGCTTTAATGACCTGCATCTGGGAATTCACAAAGGGGTAGACAGTGCTTCATAGTGTAGTGGAGGCTGCAAGTCCTTTCCCTTCACTGATATTGCTTCAAGTGTTTCTATGAGGGCACTGCCCTCCATCAATGTTCCTGGTGGTTTTAGTTCTCTATTGCTGTGTAACAAACTACACCAAAACTTAGTGGCCTAAAACAAGATTTATTATTTCATACAGTTCTATGAGTTGACTGGGCTCAGCTGGGCAGTTCTTCTGCTCTGCACTGAATTGACTGAGGTCCCTCATGGGGTTGCTTTTAGCTTGAGTTTGACTGGGGCTAGGTTGCCCAGAGTGGCTTTACTTACATGTCTGGTGCCTCAGCTGTAGTGGTTTGAGGAGCAGGGAGCTGGTTGGGCTCACCCTTTCCAAGTTGCCAATCATTATTCAGTAGTCTGGCTAGAGCTTATGTACATGGTGGCTGATCCTAAAAGGCCAAAAGCAGATATTCTCAGAGCTTGCAAGGCCTGAGCCTGGACCTTCTGATTCTTCACTTCCTTCTCATTCTTTGAGTCAAATCAAGTCACAAGGTCACTTCTGGTTCAAGGGACTTAGAGGTAGTCTCTGTTTCTGGATGGAAGTAGTAGCATGTGGTCACAGGCAGGAAGGAATTATGGGCACCGTCTTTGAAAACAATTTACAAACTAAAGAAAGGAAATCAGCAAAGGGATAAATTTCATGTGGCTCAGATGACATACAAATTGCTATGTTTTTAATGTTAAAATTGTCTTGTGGACCCCTTGCAGGATTTCAAGCAGAAGTATGCAGAACTCCATTTTACTGACTACCGTATATTTTCATTAAAATTAAGACCCATCAAAATTAACTTATGATGAGGCCAGGAACAGCGGCTCACACCTGTAATTCCAGCAGTTTGGGAGGCTGACAAATTACTTGAGCCCAAGAGTTTGAGACCAGCCTGGGTAACACAATGAGACCTTGTCTCTACAAAAAAACTTTAAAAGTAGCTGGGCGTTGTGGCATGTGCCTGTAGTACCAGCTACTTGGGATGCTGAGGTGGAAGGATCACCTGAGCCCAGGAAGTCGAGGCTGCCGTGAGCTGTGATCATCATGATCATGCTACTGCACTCTAGCCTGGGTGACAGAGTGAGATCCTCAACTCAAAATAATAATAATAATAATAATAGCAACAATCTATTATGACAGAAAGCAGATCAGTAGTTGCCAGGAGCTGAGGGTGAAGAAGAAGGTTGACAGCAAGGGGGCATGGGAGACCTTTTGGGGGTGATAGAAACATTCTTTATCTTGAATATGGTGGTAGTTGCAAGGGCATACACACTTGTCAATACTCATTGAACTGCACACTTAAAACAGTGCAGTTATTGTATGTAAATTCTACCTCAATGCAGTTGATTCAAAAAAATTAAAGCCTACCTAGTATGAATGTTCAGAAAGGCTAAGTTTGAAATGTAGTCAAATAAAACTAGTGTTAAGAGCATACTATATTTACAAACAATAGCAAATTCCTTTGGGGAGGGAAAGGAAGCAAAGAGCAAAGGGGATGTTTTGTTAGTTCCAAAGCAGGATGCGCTTTAACGTGACCACAACCTCCTGCTGTAATTGTACTTAAAAATATTTGCTGTCATTTTCAGAATGTTGAGTAGGTGATTTTTGGTATTTCATAGATTATTGAAGAATGACTACATCCTGCTTCCTGGGGTTCAGGAAGGGCTGGGGTCACTTCAAAACAGACACGAATAACAATATTCTGTTTTGGAATTAAACTGGAGTCAACATTGGAGAAAACTAATTAGTGATCCTTACAGAGTGCTCCAGGGACTTCCTAGCTTCTGGAGTCAAGATTCTGCAAAACAGGTAATCCGAGTAAGATTTGCACATTCTGTGGGGATCTCAAATTCCACCTAACATCCCACCTGGACACAGAACTGACACCAGGGACTACCAAGCTCTGAGATACAACTCTGGGGAAAGAGACTGTCTTGGGAGGACGGGAAAGAAAACAATGTCTAGATTTTCTTGAGAAGTACAAAGGCTGACCAAGAATGTCCTTGTTGGAAAAGCAACATACTTGCTCTGGAAATGGGAAAGGATGGAAATCCTTCCTAACTGGATGACTTGAATGGCTATGGGGACAAAGGGAACCCTTGACTGGGAAGGGCAGCTCATGGTCTCCTGCTTTCAGGAGTATGTATACCAAGTGGTTGGACCTACAGTTGGAGATTGTCTTAAAGACTCTTTAAATGAACTTGCACTTGGGAAAACAAGTGTTAAACAGAAATTACTATGAAATTACTATTCAGCTGGGCTCGGTGGCTCAGCCTATAATCCCACGCCTTTGGGAGGCTGAGGTGAGTGGATTGCCTGAGCCCGCGGGTATGAGACCCACCTGGGCAGTGAGACCTCATCTCTAAAATAAATTAAAAAAAAAAAATCAGCCGGGTGTGGTAGTGCGCGCCTGGTAATTCGGCTACTTGGAAGGTTGCCGGAGCCCAGCAGGTCGAGGCTGCGGTGGCCGGGAGCGGTCACTGCACTCCAGTTTGGGTGACAGAGTGAGACTCTGACTCAAAAAAAAAAAAAAAAAGAAATTACTATTCAGTAAGAACGCACTATCAAACATCAGCAATGATTTCAATTCATTGCAGAAATATCAGCAAAGCACAATCAACACAGACCACTGGGTTTTGTATTACACTGGGTAGTAATCTTACTTTTTATCAGAAGTCTACTTGAACTTTTAATTGGTAGGGTGAGACTCAGAGCAAACCCTCTCTGAAGCTAAATTTTCCAGTGTAATGAGCAAAGTACACACATGCCACCAAGGAAGGGAGGATGGGCCCATAACATGACAGCATTCACTCTTTCCTCTAGAAGAGCTCCCTGCTAATGGTGTCAGTTTTTCCCTAACTGTAATTTCCTCAGATTAACATCTTTATCCCTCCCCCATCCATAAAAATGTAACTGTGGAAACTCATTTCTTGGGAAATTGTTCTCCTGAAGGGATGTTGTAAAAAAATCTGACTGAATACTGATATATTAGCTATCGTTAAATTATGAAGTATTTGCAAGGTCTTAACTTTTACCTTCCTAAAGACTTTTGGATTAGGATATTTTAGCTTTAAGCCAAAGGAATAAAAATGTCTAAAGAGTAGATTTCAGAAAACCTTTCCTCAACAATATTGTGGAAGGCTACGCTTCTTGGGGTTTGCATTCTTCAAATGAAGCCATATGAGAGACTACCCACCTTACTTGCCCCAAGAAAACTCATAAACAGCATCCCCTGGAGGGCGTGGGAGCAGTTGGAGACGTGGATTTGATTTTATAGTAGCTACAATTCCTATGCCTTCCTGAACTTCCAACCAACAATTTGTTTCCTCTTCTTTCATGCTCCTAAATTCTCTAAATCCTCAATCTAATATTTAATTTTCTGGTCAATGTTCTTGGTTCAGGGTCTCAAGAGCATCCTCAGAAGTAAGGGCACAGGATAATAAAAATCTAATTTACAGAAACATTCGCACAGTACTTCTGGTTTCCAAAGTGCTTATAAACTGTCAAGTGACTCAGAAATACCAAGGACTAATCCTGATGGAGTCCAGAGGGAAAGGATGACTTCATCTGAAGCTGACCCAAGGAAGAAGGCACATCTGTCATCTCCTTGACAGCGTTCCAGGCTGAGCACGAGCTCCTGGAAGCCGGCTGTGTGTCAGAGCTCCACTCACATCTGGCTCCTCATCTGTGAGCGCTCTTGGCCTAGACTCCTCTGGGGAGGAGCAGGGGAGGCAGAGGAGGGAGAGAAAAGTCAGGAGCACTTCAGGCGAAATGAGAACTGACCACTTCCGGGAGAAACTGACTCTGAAAGACGCTTCTGGCACCTCCCTCACCTGCCCCAGATGCAGCCCACCAGAAAACCCCATCGTCCCTTATTCCTCACTTACTGTCTGGATGTGGTCCCCTTCCACAGCCACTTAAGGCTAAAGGAAGACCAGCTGTCCTGTGGATGCCGGGATGCTCAGCAGCTGTAATTGGAAACGAATGTGCACTTTGGCTTCCATCTCCTGATCCTACTGAACAATTCTGCCTGGCTGGAAAAGCAACATGCTTCACCTTCCAGTGCAAACGTCACCTGCAAACCACACCATACGGTGATGTGTTAGAGTTCTTAATGGCAAATGAAATAATCCACAGTACATGATTAAGTAGCAAACTAATTTATTGGAGGATGTTTTGTGGCTCACAGAATCTCCAGGAAGTCCAGAAAAGCAGGCCTAAAGACTCTATCTACAGCCTGGAACAATATCCAAACTATCTTCCCACCACTACTGAGTGCAGGTGTCGCTGGCACTTTGGATACTGAGACAGGACACCAATGCCAGGAAGCCCTTGAGACCTCAATGATTGCTCCACTGAGTCCCTTGGAGAGTGGGCTCTTCTTCCTAAATGTCTCTCATATCCAACCATATCCTTGCCCATCTTCTCCCATGCCCCAGTCTAAGCCATCTCACCGGGATTGTAACAGCCTCCTAACAGGAAGGAACTCCCGTCCCTACTTTTGATCTCCTCCTGTAAAATTCTCCACCCTGCAGCCAGGCTGATCTTTCACATATAAAATCTGATCATGTCACATCCTCATTTAAAGCCCTTCGGAGGCTTTACAGTTTCACTAGGATAAAGCCCCCTGTGTTAGTCCGGGTCTTCCTAGAAGCTGACACCACATTAGGTTTAAACATGCAAGGGTTTTATCTGGGGAAATGTCTGTGACAGAAACATGGGAAGGAGTTGGAGGAGTCTGGGAGAGTCTGTGATGTGAGTCTGACCTCAGGGACGGGGAGGGTGAGATTGGAGGGTAGACATAGCCTAGACTTCCCTCCAGGCTAAGGAAGGTTTGGCAAATCTATTGTGGGGTCCTTGAGTCAAAGTTAATGCCAGAGGAGTCCCATGCCCGGCTGGGGAAGCTCTGGTGAGAGCAGAGGAAGTATTTGGCCAATTTTGCTTCCTCAAGTTAGAGGTCCACAGGGTGTGCCTGGCCGCCACACACCCCAATCCTCACCACACCTCAGCCCATCTCTTCGGCTCACCTCCTGCTGCTCTATTCCAGCTTACTCTTTCGTATCTGAGCCTTTGTAATCCCTGTTTGCTCTGCCCAAATCACTCAGCTTCTTGCTTCTCCATTCCCTTTCCCTTCACCCAACTAACTCAAGTCTCAGTTGAAGCATCCCTTCCTCTGGGAGGCCCTCATCCTTCTGCTATGTGCTCTCCCACCCTAGGTCTTTTCCCACCCATACCTCTCATCTTGTGTGTTTAATGCCTGACTCCTTCCCCATACATTAGACTCCAGCATGCAGGAACCATGATTATTTTACCCACTGCTATATCCCCAAAGCCTGGCATATGTTATGCGCTCAATAAAATATTCATTGTTGAGATAGCAGAAATTGCCTGAAAGGTAGTGTTTCCCAGGGCAGTCTGGTGTATGCAAAGAAAAAATGTCACAGTTGAGAGACTGGTCAACCATGGAGGTTCAGGAAAGAGAAGCACAGGGTGACTTG
Organism: Carlito syrichta; assembly: GCF_000164805.1. Lineage (NCBI taxonomy): Eukaryota > Metazoa > Chordata > Mammalia > Primates > Tarsiidae > Carlito > Carlito syrichta. Next base: position 549,275 of record NW_007256035.1, on the reverse strand, counting down.
GCAGAGCCCATCCAGAGACCAGTGGCTGGTTGAGTTCAACATCATGAACACCTATATGTGCTGGGCATCTCCTATGTGCTAGGTTCTGGTAGTTAATCAATGAGTAGAACTTCTTTAAGTTCAATGAGGTGTTTATGGTTAGTCCAGGAGAGAGACAGTTCTGTCAGGCTACTAGAAATTTTGACTTTTCTAGCAGGTGTGTGTGCACCTGTTATTATGGGTGATGGTCATAGTATTTAACTGATATTACACAGTCACTGACAGATCCAAACAGACTCCAGCCATTAACAGCTGGTGTAGCCATGGAAAAGAAAATATTCTGCTGAATAGTTGCTGACTAAATGCAAGTAGAAAGCAAGGCCATTTACACAGGAATTGTACCCCTTGCCATAGTTTGAGCCAAGGAAAGCACCAACCCCCTATACCCTGCCCTCGCCTGTCGGGTTGGCTGGTTAGGTTAGTTATGACCACCAAGGAAAGCCACCCCTCACCCCATGTCCTGCCCCTGCCTGTTGGGTTGGTTGGGCTGACATAAATAGCTGATCTTACCTCTCATTTTAAGTGATGGCTCATGCATTGGTCTTTCATGAATTCTTTGAGTCCTAGCATCGCTGAGCATGAATCACATAGTTTCTCGGCAAGCAAGTCCGAGGTCTAGATCCTGGCCATGGTGACCCCCCGTCTCTAGGGCCAGGCCAACTTGTGAGACCCCTTCCCTACAACTCTGGACTCTCTGAGCTGCCTGATAGTTGTCTTTGTCGGCTGCTATTCAGATCTGGGTGTTGACACTTGATTGAGTGTGGGTGGGGAGGCCTGTCTGAAGACAGGCTCAGGAGCAGCCTTCCAAGAGATTGTCTATGGTAATTGAATCATGGGGGTGGGGGAGTAGTCAGCACCAGGTCATTACAAACTGGTGACAAAATTGGTGGGAGATCTGAATAGCAGACGTAGGGCAGATAGCCAAGAGCGGCTAACCAGTATGGGAATTAAGCAAGAAGGTGCTAAAAGTTGGGATCCTGGGTAGGGAATGGGAAATCAGGTAGTGTGTAGTGTGCGTGTGTGTGTGTGTGTGTTCGTTCTCAAGTGTCCTGGAGATGCAGTAGTTAGGGCAGCTGTGTGTCTTAAAAGACATCAGTTTGTCATACTCAGAGGTGCCAGGATCCCCCCTCCCAATCACCTGTCACCTCTGTATTAAGTTCTCCAAAGTGGATTTTGTTCAACATGTCCTAATCCCAAACAACCCAGACATGGGAGAGGTAATGACTGTTTCTCAAATGTGTTGATCTCAGCTCTTACCAAGCACCATCCAAGCAGGAGGTATGACACAGAACCTAAAAATTGGCTCTAATCTGGCTGCCGGGGTGTGCTTGGAGAACAGCCACAGTTGTTATAGCTACACAGTGTGTGTGTTTGTGTTTGTGTAAGTTTGGAGTTGAAGTTGAGGGAGGCCCTGATATTAGAGAAGGAGAGGCCAAGCCAGACTCTCACTTCTATCTCAGGAGGGAAGATTCCTTCCAAGAGCTCAGTGCAATAAATGCAAACAATTTAGAAGGCTGCAGGCCCAGGAAGCCCCCAAAGCATCAGAAGGAGGATGCTCAGGGTCCTGAACAGAAGCAGAGGTTAGAATTGAGGTGGAAGCTGCTGAGAGGCACCCCATTTCAGAACCCAAGATAGGGCCTGCCCAAGAAGCTGACAGTTATATAAGAAGAAAAGGAATCAGTCATCCAACTGAAATATTAAAATTTATGGAATTCTGCATGGATGTCTCCTATTCAGGGAGTAAAATTTACATTAGAACTATAAAATTAAGTGAGTGGCACCCAAGGACATAAGCCCAGAGGAAAGTTTCTTGAAGTGTGGTTTGAGGATTGCCTGCTGAGAATCCAACAAGGTGTTTGCCAAAAGGCAGATCCCTGGGCCACACCCTGAGCTTCTGAGTGGGGGCCTCTGAGGGCAGGGCCAGGCGTCTGTTCTTTTTTTTTGAGTTGGAGTCTCACTGTCACCCAGACTAGAGTGCAGTGGCCTCGACCTGCTGGGCTCCGGCGATCCTTCCGCCTCAGCCTTCCAAGTAGCTGGAATGACAGGCGCATGCTACCATGCCTGGCTGATTTTTTTATTGATTGTAGAGGTGAGGTCTCGCCAAGTTGCCCAGGCGGGTCTCAAACCCACGGGCTCAGGCAATCCACTCACCTCAGCCTCCCAAAGGTGCGGGATTGCAGGCTGAGCCACCGAGCCCGGCTAGCCGGTGACTCTTAAAGCTTACACAGTCCAAGTGCTGCTAGGAGGTCACACAAGCAAGTGAGGAAGCAGAGCGGATGGCTTCTGTACCTCCCACACATTTTCAACTTTTTAGGAAGTACCATAGAGGAAGGCAAAATAGATGAATACATTTTTCCATGGCCCCTACCGTTTCTCTTTTATTTTAAAATTTTATTTTAATTTTGAGGACAAAATGGAAGGAGAACAAAGGCATTCTTTTCCCCACTTGCACAGGCCTTGGATGCTCTGTGAGAAGCATCCTGTCTCCCCCACCCCCACAGGGGTCACCTGATTCCCTGACAGGGTCACCACCAAGAACTCCTGGAGAAGATGTTGTTTCCTGATTCAGCTGGGTCTCCAGGGCTGAATAACCAAGGCCAACAACATCCAGGGCCTAAAAATAGAGCCAAGGAGGCCCAGCCAAATGGAAAAATAGCCAGAGGTCTCCCTGGATTGTTAAAGAACAATCTGAATCAGGGAGTCATGCGCCCTCTAGCGGACAGAGCTGCTTCCCGGCTCTGGTCACAGCTAAACTCAGGGCCTGAGCTCAGCCCGCATAGAGGGCAACCAAGGGGTGCCCCCGCCGCCCCCGGAAACACCACCTCAAGAGGAAAAAGAGGAATAATTGTGTTATTTGTGTTTTACTGACTGCAACATGATTTTAGGGTACACTGCTATAATGTATAATGTTTTCATAATGATTCTCTTTTATTATCACAGGGCTTAGACTCTGTTATTCCTCAGTGAGATGAAGGCCACTGTCACTAAATTCACACACACGCAACACGTAACCTGTAAAGATATCCAAGCACCTCGGATTGCCACGTCGAGAATTCTATGGGGAGGGCTACTCTGGAGGGAATGTACAGCTTTGGGACAGGAGTTCAAGCCATTAAAAAAGAAAGAAAGAAAGAAAGAAAGGGATCCCTTGAAAGCCAGGTTATTTGGATAAATCATTCCAGGCACTCTCTGAGGGAACGATGTCTCTGCTAGCTAAATTGTGCCCTGTCTGAAGATATCAACTCAATGTTCCCTACATCAGAGAGAAAATACACTCCTATTTTGTGTGTGTGTGTGTGTGTGTGTGTGTGTGTGTGTGTGTGTTGCCCAGGATGGAGTGCAGTGGTGTGATCCCAGTTCACTGCAGTCTGGAACTCCTGGGCTCAAGGAATCCTGATCCTCCCACCTCAGCCTCCCAGTAATTGGGACTAACCTGTAGGCTACCACATGTGACTAATGTTTTAATTTTTTGCCCAAACAGATCTCAAACTCCTGAACTCAAGAGATCCTCCCGTTCAACTTTGCAGGTCACTGGAACTAAAGGTGAAAATTACTGTGCCTGACTGGGTACATATTTTGAGGAAGAAAATGATTAACAGTAAAGTGTCTACTTAGGATTTGAAAGGGAAAAGATTGTGACTAAAGGACACTGAGCTTTAATAAAAGCTTAAAAAGTAAAAGTGCATACCACTTCATGCCCATTAGGGTGGCTACTATCAGAAAAAAAGAAAAACAGGAAAGACTGTTAGTAAGGGTTAAGAAATCGGAACGCTTATCCACTGTTAGCGGAAACTTAGAACGATGCAGTCGCTGAGGAAAGCAGTATGGCGAGTCCTCAAAAAATTAAAAATGGCATTACCACACGATCCAGCAAGGCCACTTCTGATCCAGCTCTTCTGTGGGGGGGGGGGTCTCCAAAGGATTTTAGGAGAATGCCAGGAGAGAGGAATAAACACCAAATACTGTACATATTTTACAATAGCACATAGAGCCAACAGGATTCTTGTTGAAGACAGGCCAGGGTGAGCAGACGCCACCTGGGGGATGGTGGAGGAGGAGAACCCTGTGATATATTGAGGGTGATTTGGCTATTGAGGGTTGGGAGGTTCTGGCTAAACTGTCTTAGCAGGCTTCCTGTTATAACTGGATTTTACAAGAAGGTGCACAGATGGGCCTAGGAAAAGATTCTGAAACCATCCCTACAGGGTTGACAAGAATGGCATCCCAGGCTCTGGACAGAAATATAGTTATAATTAAGCACAAGGCAGGCTGCACTCTGGCCCACTTCTTTGTTGCTAAAAGTCACGTAGCACTAGATACTGACCATTTGCATACCCCTTGTTCCTATGGATAGGATTTCCAACAGTGGGGTCGCACAAATGTTTATAGTTTAACATGTTTTTCAGATACTGGATTCCAACAACCAGTTTGGAGACACAGAGGAATGGGAGCAGCATGAGAATATAGCTTCTTCACCTGCCTGTCTCCACACTTCAGCCCACTCCAAAACTTTAAAAAAATCCTAGCTCCCAACTCCCCAGGGAGATGGATTTGAGGTTCCTCCCATCTCCCCGTTCTGTGACTCTCCAATTAAACCCCTTTTCTCCTGCATCCCGGTGTCTCTGTGTGTTGACTTGCTGTGTGCATTGGGCAACAACCCTATTATGTTTACAACTCAGGAGCCGGACTTAAGTTTAGCCAAGCAAAGCGTCTGTGTCACGACCAACTGACTGATGGACATCTGCAACTCTGCAGGCAAAATGTCAGAAGCACATTTCCTTTCATGTCTTCACTGGTGGCAAACCTTTGTCCTTAGTGCGGTAGACTGGATTTTTTTGAAATCGCCAGGTTATTCAGAACCAGCTACTGTGAATTAAGACAACCAAGGTGATTCCACATGTGGATCATATGCTGATTCTGACAACGATTTTAACACATACACACAAATCCAAAAACAGTTCTAAGTGAAGCACTGGGCAGTATCTTCCATGGTAATTAACTAGAGGGGTGGTAGCCATGTAGTTATGAGTTGTGGACAATTTTTCAAACAGATTTATCTCATCCTCACACTTTGCAACACTCACAAACCCCAGATAATTCCGATTCCCCAGTTTTAAACACTCTCAAACAAGCGCTATGAGGATTTGTGGAAGACTAGATCATAACTGCCTGGCTATTTTTTTTGTATTTGGAGATATTGTCTCTAACAGGGGTAGGCATGTAGGCTTGGCTTTGAAAAGACTCTGAGACACTAATATTCTCTTCAACTTGTGCCAAAACCAGCTGTTCTTTAGCTTCAAGATAAAGTGTAGGTACCACCAAACCTGGCGTTTAAATAACCATGGAAGTCAGGCTCAGGCACTTCTTACTGCACAGACTTCCAACTACCCCCAGGTCCCCATTTCTGATGCCAAACACCAAAGTCAATCACCCAATCATTTCCCCCTAGGTTTATCGTTATCAGATGCATAAAACTTCATACATAGCACAAGATGGTTACACTATTCCAATTAGAGAACTTCCCTAGACTTTCAGGTGACTATTGCAGCTTTGCTTCTTTTGAACATTTCAAGGACTGCACTTCTGTTTTAATTTCAAGGAAACAGGCCAGTTTCAAGCTGTGTTAATTGGAAAATGAGGACACAGTGAAAGCTGGTCATGTACAGAAAAGGGACAAGCGCCCCCTCTGTAGACAGAGAGATGTCTTCTCTAGCTCCTGCCCCAAGAGATGCCTCTTGCTTTGCCACCTACTCTTTTTCCTCAGGCAGGAGCAGGCACCCTAAGAAGCAAGGCGCACAGGGGAGGGACCCTGGAGCTGAAAAGAAAGCCCTTTCTTTATTTGACTGGAAGCAGGCATTCTCCCCTCCAGACAAATTCTGGGTGGATTAAAAAGAAATACAGAAAAAAAATATATAAATAAGAAGAAAAAAGATAAATATATGTTTTTCAAATTTCTAGCTGGACAAAAATTTGTAAGCTTAAATTGCCCAGAGGAAAAATATCAGGGAAGAGGCAGCATAAATATTTTAACATCTTTATTATTTGTTTTAATTTAAGGTATCATATGTTTACAATGGGCAAGAAAAGAGGAGAGGAAAAAAATTAAACGTGTTTAATTTTGCTTTTAATCTTCACTTTAAATAGATCTTATTTTTCAGTTGTTGGAATGACCATCACAAATATAAATATAAGAATAAATGATGTATTATATATACAACAGATTAAAATTTATATGCAGTGAAATACACAGATCTTAAATGTACAATTCAATAAATTTGGGTAAGTGTGCATATCCATATAACCAGTACTATGACAAAATATATTCTATCATCCAGAAAGCTCCTGGGTACACCTTTCAGTTAGTTTTCACCCCTGTTCTGATTGAACAGATAAAACCACTCTTCTGATGTCCCTGACATAGATTAATTTTGCCTATCCTTAAACTTTATATAAACTGAGTCATACAGCAGACACTTTTTTGTGTCTGTCTTTTAATATCATATTTTTGTAATGTATTTATGTTATTGCATGTATCAATAGTTCATTATTTTTGTTGTGGAATATTCCCCTGTGTGAATATACCACAAATTATCCATTCTCCTATTGATAGGTATTAGAACTATTTTCAGGTCTTGGCAATTATGAATAAAGCTTCTGTGAACACTCCTGTTCTAGGCTTTTTCTGGACAATATGTTTTATTTCTCCATAAGAAAAAATCTAGAGATGGAGCTGTTGGGTCATAGAAGTATGCACAACAGTTTATCAAAGTGATTGTATCATTTTGTTCTCCAATAGGAGAGTTCCAATTGTTTAACATTCTCACCTCATTTGGCATTTTCAATCTTTTTAATCTTAGTCATTCTAAAGGGTGAGAAATGGTATCTCTCATTGTGGTTTTAATTTCCATTTCCCTGGCTACTGATGACGTTGGGCATCTCTTCGTGTTTTTTCTTTCTTTTTTAGCCATTCCTGTATCTTCTTGTGCAAGGTACATGTTCAAGTTTTTTGCCCATTTTTAATTGGGTGGTTTGTCTTTTGTTATTTATTTGTAGGAACTCTCTATCCTGGATATAAATCCTTTGTTTAATTATACATTGCAAATATTTTCCAACAATCTAACTTGCCTTTTTGTTTTATTAATGATATATTTTAATAAACAGAAGTTTTTTTTTCCAAAAAAGTTTAACTTATCCATATCTAATTTTATGTCTTGTGCTTTTTCACATCTGCTCTAAAAAACTTGCCCTAAGCCAGGCTCGGTGGCTCAGCCTGTAATCCCACGCCTTTGAGAGGCTGAGGTGAGTGGATTGCCTGAGCCTGCGGGTTCGAGACCCGCCTGGGCAGCAAGACCTCATCCCTACAGTAAATCAAAAAATCAGCCGGGCGTCGTAGCGCATGCCTGTAATTCCGGCTACTCGGAAGGCTGAGGCGGAAGGATCGCCGGAGCCCAGCAGGTCAAGGCTGCGGTGGCTGGGAGTGGCCACTGCACTCCAGTCTGGGTGACAGAGTGAGACTCCAACTCAAAACAAAACAAAACAAAACAAAAACAAAAACAAAAAAACTGGCCCTATCCCAAGATCATGAGACTATTCATCTAACTTTGTTACAGAAGTTTTGTAGTATTAGTATTTACATTTAGGTTTATGAAATAAATGACAAGGGTTAACTGATAAGCATTGAAAGCAGAATTAACCAAGCAGAAGAAAGAATCTCAGAGATTGAGGACCAAAATATGGAGCTAACCCAAACTGTTAAAAACATAGAAAAGAAGCTTTAAAAGACAGAATAAGCCAGGCTCGGTGGCTCAGCCTGTAATCCCGCGCCTTTGGGAGGCTGAGGTGAGGGGATTGCCTGAGCCCGCGGGTTTGAGACCCGCCTGGGCAGTGAGACCTCATCTCTACAATAATCAAAAAATCAGCCAGGTGTGGTAGTGCATGCCTGTAATTCCGGATACTCGGAAGGCTAAGGCGGAAGGATCGCTGGAGCCCAGCAGATCGAGGCTGTGGTGGCCGGGAGCGGCCACTGCACTCCAGTCTGGGTGACAGAGTAAGACTCCAACTCAAAAAAAAAAAAAAAAAGACAGGACAAAACCTCTGAGAGATGAGTGATTATTTCAAGAGGTCAAATCTAAGATTAATTGGAATTTCTGAGGCAGATAGAGAGACAGAGACCACCCTGGAGCAAACATTCCATGAAATTATCCAAGAAAACTTCCTTCATTTCATCAGTGACATGACCATTCAAACACAAAAGATTCAGAGAACCCCTGCGAGAGAAAAAATGAGAAAACCAACTCCTAGACACATAAAAATTCACCTACACAAAGTAGGCATAAAAGAAAAAACCCTAAAGGCAGCAAGAGAAAAAGATCAGACTACCTACCGGGGAAGATCAATTGGAATACAGCAGATTTATATACAGAAACACTTCAGGCTAGGAGAGCTTGGAGTCCAATCTTCAAAGTTCTTTAAGATAAACAATTTCAACCATGAATTACCTACCCAGCTAAGTTAAGATTCATTAGTGATGGAGAATTAAAATCCTTTCCATACATTCAATCCCTAAGAGCTTATGGTGCTTCCAGACCAGCTCTACAAGAAACACTTAAGAAAGTATTAGACACAGAAGAAAAGGGAAACAATGACCACACACTTCCCAAAAATGCAGGAAAAAGATTGAAAACACACATGAATCAACCCAAAAACCAAAAGAAAGATAACAAACAAACAGCAGCAACAAAAACAAACTCTATAAGAACCTTATGACAGGGATAAACTCTCACAGCTCAATAATTAGCCTGAATATGAATGGACTAAATGCACCACTGAAAAGACGCAGAATGGCAAAATGGATAAAATATCAAGAGGTAACAATATATTGTCTCCAAGAGACTCTTCTCACCAGAAAGGAAACTCACAGACTCAAAGTAAGAGGATGGAAAACAAAATTTCAGGTGAACAGAACACAAAAGAAAGCAGGAGTCACGATCTTAATATCAGACAAAATATCCTTTAAGCTACCAAAAATTTTAAAAGATATGGAAGGTCACTACATAATGATAAAAGGTTCAATCCATCAACAAGAAATATCCATTCTAAACATAAGCATACAACATAGGAGCATCAATTTTCATAAAGCAGCTTCTAGACAAACTTAAAAAAGATATTGACTCTAACACTATCATAACTGGAGACTTAAGTACTCCGCTCACAACCCTAGACAGATCATCAAGACAAAAAATCAACAAGGAAATCCGGAACTCAACATGACACTTGGCCAAATGAACTTAATTGATACCTACAGAACACTCCACCCAACAACCATGGAATATGCATTCTATTCATCACCACATGGAACATACTCTAAGATCAACCACATCCTTGGCCATAAATCAAGCATAAACAAATTCTATAAGACTGAAATACTGTCATGCACCTTCTCAGACCACAGTGGAATAAAAATAAATATTAACATCAACAGAGTTCTCCCAAAACCCATAAAGACATGGACACTAAATAGCATGATGCTAAACAACTCCTGGGTCAACATGGAAATCAAAACAGAAATTAAAAGATACCTGGTAACAAATGAAAATGAAGAAATATCTTACCAAAACCTCTGGGATGCCATGAAAGCAGTACTGAGAGGGGAATTCATATTTCTATGAACAACCATGAAGAAAATGGAAAGATCACAAGTTAACAGCCTAACAAATCACCCAAGGAAGTTAGAAAAGCAAGACCACCAAAACCCTAACTTCATCAGAAGAATTCAGATCATCAAAATAAAAGCCCAAATTGGAGGCATAGAAGACAAAAAGATAATACAAAAAAAAACAAAACAAAAAGCTGGTTTTTTGAAAGGATAAACAAGATTGATGGACCCCTAGCTAGAATGACCAAGAAAAAGAAAAAACTCAAATAAACACAATCAGAAATGCAAAATATCAAGTACAACTGATCCCAAAGAAGTACAAAAGATTAACAGAGTAACAAGTGTGTACTATGCACACTTGTAGGGAAACAAACTTGAAAACCTAAAGGAAACGGAGAACTTTCTGACATTACACAACCTCCCCAGGTTGAAACAAGAAGAAATCAAGACCCTAAATAGATCAATAGCAATCCAGGAAATTGACTATGTCATAAGAAAACTGCCTACAAAACAACAACAACAACAACAACAAACCCTGGGTCAGATGGCTTTCTTGCAGAATTCTACAAAACATATAAGGAGGAACTGATACCAGTCCTATTGAAAGTATTCCAGGCAATTCAGAAAGGTGGAACTCTCCCCAAATCATTTTATGAAGCTAACATCACACTGATACCCAAACCAGGTAAAGATCCAACAAAGAAAGAGAACTACAGACCAATGTCCTTGATGAACATAGATGCTAAAATTCTCAACAAGATCCTAGCAAATTGGATCCAACAACACATCTCAAAAATTATCTACCACGACCAAGTATGCTTCATCCCTGGGATGCAGGGCTGGTTCAACATTTGCAAGACCATAAACATAATTAAATATATCAACAAATGTAGAAACAAAAACTACATGATTATATCATTAGATGCGGAAAGAGCTTTTGATAAAATTCAGCACTCCTTCTTGATAAAAACCCTCAAACATCTAGGCATAGATGGAACATACCTCAAAACAGTAAAAGCCATGTACGAGAAACTCACAGCCAGCATTCTGCTAAACAGACAGAAATTGGAACCATTTCTTCTGAAAACTGGAACAAGACAAGGATGCCCACTCTCATCCCTCCTTTTCAACATGTATTGGAAGTCTTATCTAGAGTAATCAGACAAGAGGAGATCAGGGGTATCCAAATGGGAAAAATGAAGTTAAGTTATCCCTCTTTGCAGACGACATGACTCGATACCTCGAAAACCCACGAGAATCTGTCAAAAACCTCCTTGTACTGATAAAGGACTTTGGCAAAGTCTCAGAGTATAAAATAAATAGGCAAAAGACAGTTGCATTTCTATACACCAACAATAAACAAACAGAAACCCAAATAAAGCACAAGCCCATTCAAAATTGCCACACACACACACACACACACACACACACACATACAGACACACACACACAGAAATACTTTGGCATCTTCCTAACCAGAGATGTGAAAGACCTTTACAACAAAAACTAAAAAACAAAACACTGCTCAAAGAAATCAAAGATGACACAAACAAATGGAAAAATATTCCATGCTCATGGACTGGAAGAATCAACATTGTTAAGATGTCTATCCTACCCGAGGCAATCTACAGATTTAACTCAGTACCCATTAAATTACCAGCAGCATTTTTCTCAGACATGGAAATGACAATACAGGAATTCATATGGAAACATAAATGACCTCAAATAGACAAAACAATCCTCAGCAAAAAAAAAAAAAAAAAACAAAAAGCAGGAGGTATCACACTTCCAGACTTTAAACTTTATTATAAAGCTCAAATAATCAAAACAGCCTAGTATTGGTACAAGAACAGGCATATAGACCAATAAAATAGGATGGAGATTCCAGAAGCAAAACATCAATTTTTCAACCAATTCATCTTTAACAAAGCCTTCACAACCAACTACTAGGGAGAGGAGAACCTATTCAGTGAATGGTGCTGGGAAAATTGGCTGACCACATGCAGAAGATTAAAACAAGATCCCTATCACCATATACAAAAATCAACTCTAAATGGATCAAAGACCTAAATGTAAAACCTCAAACTATAAGAGCCTTAGAAAATGCCAGAGACACCCTTATGAAAATTGGAACTGGCAACCAATTCCTGATAATACCCCAAGTGCCCAGGCCATAGAGATAAGATAGACAAGTGGAACCTCAACAAATTGACAAGCTTCTGCAAAGCCAAAGAAATCATCAAGAGAGTGAGGAGACAGCCCACAGACAGGGAAAAACTATTTGCCAATTTTATGTCTGACAAATGATTTACAAGGAACTCAAACACGCTGAAAATAAAAAAAAAACAGCCCCATTATGAAGTGGGCAAAAGATATGAATAGACACTTCTCAAAAGAAGGCATACGAGTAACCAACAGATACATGAAAAAATGCTCAGTCTCACTAGTCATCAGAGAAATGCAAATTAAAACTACACTGAGATACCACCTAATTCCAGTCAGGATAGTCATCATCAATAACTCAAAAAACAACAAATGCTGGAGAGGATGCGGAGAAAAGGGAACACTTCTACACTGTTGGTGGGAGTGTAAACTAATACAACCTCTGTGGTAAACAGTGTGGCAATTCCTAAAAGATCTAAAAATTGACCTTCCATACAAACCTGCAATCCTTCCACTGGGAATATACCCAGAGAAACTCAAATTACTTTATGAAAAAAATACCTGCAGCGGAGAGCACAGTGGCTCAAGCCTGTAATCCCAGCACTTTGAGAGGCTGAGGTGAGGGGATTGCCTGAGTCCACAGATTTGAAAACAGCCTGGGAAACCTGGCAAGATCTCATCTCGACAATAAATTTTTAAAAAATTAGCCAGGTGTGGTAGCGTTTGTCTGTAGTTCAGGCTACTAGGAAGGCTGAGGCAGAAGGATCGCCTGAGCCTAACAGGTTGATGCTGGGGTGGCCGTGAGCATGCCACTTCACTCCAGCCTGGGCGATGGAGTGAGACTCCAACTAAAGAAAAAAAAAGAAAGAAAGAAAGAAAAAGAAAAGGATACCTACACATGTATGTTTATTGCAACATTGTTCACAATAGCAAAGACATGGAACAAATCATACTGCCTATTGAAAGAGGACTGGATAAAAAAAATTTGGTACACCTACATGATGGAATATTATGCAGCCATAAAAAAGAACAAAATTATGAACTTCACAGCAACTTGGATGGACTTAATACTGAGTGATCTATCACAGAAACAAAGAAGTGAGTATCACATATTCTCACTCATAAGCAGAACTTGAACAATTATCATAATACTATAAGAAAAGGATTGGCAGTAGTGGGAAACTGTGGTGGGGGGAGGGAGGGGGTGAAATTGGCAGTAGCAGGAATCTTCTGGTTGAGGGGAGGCACACCTCATCAACAAGGGTACCTGCATAATGAACATTTGTATACTTAACTCTGAATTGTACCCCATATCTTTAAAATTAAGAATTAAAAAAATAAAAGACAAGGGTTGTTTTTTCTACATATTTATCCAATAGTTTAGTTTCAGTACCAGCACCATTTGTTAAGAAGACTTTCCTTTCCCTATTGAATCAACCTGACATCTTTGTCAAAAATCAGTTGACCATAAGCTATTGACTCTTTATTTTCTTCCATTGATGTATTTGCCTATATGCCAATTCCATACTGTCTTAATTACCACAGCTTTGTGGTAGTCTTGAAATCAGGTCCTATGATACCACAACTGTTCTAGTTCAAGGCCACATTTTGGTTATTCTAGATTATTTACATTTCCATTACATTTTAAAAATCAACTTATCACTTTCTACCAAAAAATGTTTTAATTGAGACTTTAATTGGCATAGCATTGAATTTACAGACAAATTTGGAGAGAATTGACATCTTCCATAAACATGGTAATTCTTCTCAGTTTATTTAGGCTTTTTTGAATGTCCTCATCTGTCTTGTAGTTTTCATGATAGAGGTCTTGCAAGTATTTAAAAAATTTTTCCAAGTATTTTTTGTTTTTTGATGTTATTTTTAAATTTTAACTTTTAGTTGTTTCCTGCTAGTACATAGAAATACAAAAATAGTAGACACTCTTTTGTGTTTGTTTTTTAATACAATATTTTTGAAATTTATTTATGTTATTGCATCTCTCAATAGTTCATTATTTTTGTTGTGGAATATTCCATTATGTGAATATACCATAAATTGTTGTATATTTTTGTATATTAAAATTGTATTCTGTGATCCTACTAAATTCACTTATTAGATTATTATTATTATTTTTTGAGTTGGAGTCTCTCGCCCACACTGGAGTGCAGTGGCATGCTCCCTGCCACCACAGCCTTGGCCTGCTGGGCTCCAGCGATCCTTCCGCCTCAGCCTTCCAAGTAGCGGAACTACAGGTGCACGCTACCACGTCCAGCTAATTTTTGATTTATTGTAGAGATGAGGTCTCGCCAAGTTGCCCAGGTGGGTCTCAAACCCACAGGTTCAGGCAATCCACTCACCTCAGCCTCCCAAAGCGCGGGATTACAGGCTGAGCCACCGAGCCTGGCTCACTTATTAGATTTATTGATGCCTTATAGATGGTTTTGTCAGATGCAAAGGCAGTTTTTCTTCTTCCTTTCCAATATTTATGCCCTTTATTTATTTATTTTTTGCCTTATTGCAATCTCTAGGAATTCCAGTACAATGTTGAATAAAAGTGAGAACAGACATTGTTGTCTTTTTCCCAGTTTAGGGGGGAAAACATTCAATATTTCACCATAAAGTATGATAGATATTGCATTAGCTGTGAGTTTTCATAGATAGCCTTTATCAGGTTAATGAAATTCCCTTACATTTCTCATTTTCTGTTCTTGAGGTAAAACTTTGATCATTATTTTTAAACATATATTTTTTATAACACTGTGTAAGCATTTAATACCATAAATTTTACCGTAAGTACTACTTTAGCTGCGTCTCTCAAATTTTGATATGTTGTATTTTCACTCAATTTGAAACATTTTCTCATTTCTCTTGTAGTCTGTTCCTTGTCCCATGGATGCTGTTTAATTTTCAAATATGTAGGGTTTTTAAAATTACCTTATTATTTATTTCATAAGAATCAGTTAAATCAATTGTTATAAGAAAGCATACCCTGTAGGGTTGAAATTCATTGAGACTTATGGTTTAGCCTATGGTCTACTTTGGTGAATATTTTGTGTGCACTTGAAAAGAATTAACAATATTTGCCACAGATTGAATAATAGACCTCAAAGTTATCCTGGTTCTAATCTCAAGAACATATGAATGTTATTTTGTATGGTGTATTAGTGTTCTCCAGAGAAACAGAACCAATAAGGGGCGTGTGTGTGTGTGTGTGTGTGTGTGTGTGTGTGTGTGTGTGTGTGTGTGTAGGTAGGTAAGGGAGAGATTTATTTCAAGGAATTGACTCATGCAATTGTGGAGACTGGCAACTCCAAAACCTGTAGGGTAGGCCAGTAGGCTGGGTTGCAGTTTAGTTCAAAGGTGGTCTGCTAGCAGAACTCTCTCTTCTTCCAAAGAGATCAGTCTTTGTTCCATTAAGGCCTTAAAGGGATTGAATGAGGCCCATTCACATTATGGAGGGTACTTTCCTTCACAGATAACCTACCAATTTAAGTGTTAATCTGTTGTTAAATGCTCCCACAGAAACGTCTAGAACAAGGGTCCCCAATTCCCAGGCCACAGACTAGTACCAGTCTGTGGCCTGTTAGGAACTAGATCACTCAGCAGGAAGTAAATGGTGAGAGAGCAAGCAAAGCTTCATCTGTATTTACAGCTGCTCCCCATTGCTTGCATTGCTTCCTCAGTTCCACTTTCCTGTCAGACCAGTGGCGGCATTAGATTTTCCTAGGCACGTGAACCCTAATGTGAACTGCTCACGTATGGGATCTAGGCTGTGAGCACCTTATGAGAATCTAATGTCTGATGATCTGGGGTAGTGATGCTATATATTTCATTATATATTATAATATAATAATAATAGAAATAAAGTACACAATAAATGTAATGCACTTGAATTATCCTGAAGCCATTCCCCACCCCCACTCCAGTCTGTGGAAAAATTATCTTCCACAAAACCAGTTCCTGATGCCAAAAAGGCTGGGGGCCACTGATCTAGAATAATGTTAAACCAAATAATGTTAAACCAAATAACTACCATGGCCTAGTCAAGTTGACTTATAAAATCAACCATCACATATGGTAATGGGAACTTTGCAGATGTGATTAAGGATCTTGAGATGCAGACATTATTCTGGATTATTCAACTGGGTCTTCAATGTGATCATAAGTGTCCTTATAAGAGAGAAGCAGAGAAAGATTTGATTACAGAGATGTGCTAAGATGATGTGATGATGAAGCAGAGAAAAATTTGAAGATGCTGAACCACTAGCATTAAAGATGGATAAAAAGGCCCAGAATCCAGGAATGTAAGCTCCAATCCCTATGAGAAATCCCTCTAGAAACTGGAAAAGGCAAGGAAGAAAATTCTCTCCTACAGCCTCTAAAGTGAGCATGGCTTGGTTTTGGCCAAGTGAGACTGATTTCAGACTTCTGACCTCCGGCACTGTAAGAGAATAAATGTGTGTTGTTTGAGCCATTTAGTTTATGATAATTTGTTACAGCAGCCATAGGGGGAAGAAAAAGATTTTGGTATCTGGAAGTGGAGTGCTGCTTTAACAAATATCTAAAAACGTGGAAGTGCATGCCTGTGGTCTTGGATACTTGGGAAGCTGAAGCAGGAAGCCCTGAGCTCAGGAGTTGGAGGCCAGCTTGGGCCACATAGCGAGACACCATCTCTTAAAAAAGAAAAAGAAAAAGTGGGCCAGGCTCAGTGGTTCAGCCTATAATCTTTGCACTTTGGGAGGCTGAGGTAAGAGGATTGCCTGAGCCTGCGGGTTCAAGACCAGCCCAGGCAACTTGGCGAGACCTCGTCTCTACAATAAATCAAAAAATTAGCTAGGCATGGTAGTGCAAACCTGCGTTTCTGACTACTTGGAAGGCTGAGGTAGAAGGATCGCTGGAGCCCAGCAGGTCGACACTGGGTGGCCATGAGTGTGCCACTGCACTCCAGCCTAGACAATGGAATGAGACTCCAACTTAAAAAAAAAAAAAAAAGTGGGAATGGCTTTTGGAATAGAGTAATTGGGCTAAGAATTTTGAGAAGTATGATTGTCTTGAACAGGCTGCTACTAGAAATACACATGCTTGAGGCTTTGCCAGTGAGGGCCAAGAGAAAGGGAGGAGCATGGTCGAGAAAGTTTATATCACCATAGAGAATACTAATATTGTCACAAACCAACTGTCAGTAAAAATATGAGCATTAAAGGTACTTCTGGTGAAATTTAAGAAGGAAGTGAGGAACATGCTATTGGAAGTTGGAGGAAAGCAGATCCTTGTCATGTAGTGGCAGAAACCTTAGCTGAATTGAGTCCTACCGTTTTAAAGAAAGTAAAAATTGTAAGCAATTGACTTGGGTATTTAGCTAAGGAGATTTCCAAGCAAATTGTTGAAGGTGCTAGCTGGGTGCTTCCTGCTGCTTATAAACTTTGAGTGGTAAGAGATAAAATGAGGTAAGAACGGTTAAGGAAAAAGAAACCAAGATTTGATTATTTGGGAAATTCTCAGACTATCCAGATTGCAAACCATAGTATATCTTTGGGAGGCTGAGGCAGGAAGCCAGGAGTTTGAGACCAGCCTGGGCAACATAGGGCGATCTTGTCTCCGTAAAACAAAAAACAAAAAACCTAACCAGGTGTGGTGGTACTCACCTGTAGCTCTAGCTACTCAGGAGGCTGAGGTAAGAAGATTGCTTAAGCCCAGGAGCTGAAGATTACAGTGAGCTACAGTCATGCCACCATACTCCAGCATGGGTGACACAGTGAGACCCTATCTTAAAAAAAAGAAAAAAAGGTTAAATTTAGAAGATACACTGTCAAGAAAGCAGCAGGTTTTAGAGAGAAGGTCAAGAGTCACACTCTTGACCTTAGCATTTGCTAGTACTGAAGAGATTAGTCATATGATTCCTGAATTCCCTCAACTATTTTAGCAAATGCCAGTAATAGAGATGGCATAATCCAGGAAGAATCTGTGGAGAAGTCTCTTGTTTAATGGTGTAAATCCCTGTGATATACACAGGAGACCATCAAAGTTTTTAAGAATATTATAGTAATGACAACACTATCAGCTTTCCTACTCTGCTGGCCTCAAACTCATCGTCTGGTACCTGAAGCCAATGTAACCTTGGCTTTGTGCTTGACTTTTAGCCACTTCTCAAGCTGTCACTGACTGGTTAGTGCTCCCAGGAAAAAGCCATTAAAAAATGAAGATCTCACAAAGTGCAGTTCCCTTTTCAAGAGTGAAATACACTCCAGTTGCTGCCTGCTTTGGGCTGCTTTCCAGTGTCTTAAAATAATATGTTTTAAACATATTTTGTCTAGAGTTTACAATTGTTGCCTATGAGGGGATTAGACTAATATAAGCTACTCTGCCGTTACGGAAAACAGAAATCCCCTAATTATAATACAAGTTTTAAAAATTTCTAGAGTTAAATAAAATTAAATGCAACAGCTGCCTTGGAAAATGGGAAAGAAAGAATGAAAGCAGCAAGTCTGTGACACTTTCCCCCCGTTTACTGTGGGGGACGCTCTGGGAGAGAAAAAAGGTGGAGGCCAGGTCTAAGCCCCTTGTAAATATGCTGGTCACTGGACAATTGCTAGGAGGAGAGTGCTTGTCATTGGAATTCTTTCAGCACGATGTCTCTGGTTTAGAATTGCTGATGGTAAACAAACCTAAATCCATGGATTTATGATGGGTGAAGGTTACGTGAGTTATACAACTATCTGGGAACATTAAATGGAGTTGTTTCACAGAGTAAATGCTCCCCACTGTGTGAGGTGAACTGTAAACCTCATTAGAGACCTCATATATTACTCTGAGTCAGAGAATCTATGTCTGATATAGGAAGGGTGGTCTCTCCCTATGTAGCCTGTACTTCTCAATCACTTGTATTCATACAATTAGATGCTGGCAAGAGTTCTGCTTTGTGTAAATTCAGTTTAATTTGAGCCTTTGCTTTGTATTAGCTTGGAAAAATATCAGCAATATTGAAATGGGGCCAAATAACTTTATTATGAAACATTCACATAAAGTATTAAGAAAAGTATCAAGAAACAAAATATATACGAGTAAAGGATACAATGGGTAATTCACAAAGGAGAACATAAAAATGGTTAAAAAATGGGAAAAGAGTCATACTTCCTAGTCATCAGGGTAAATTAAAACAACACTGATATTTTTATTAATCCTTCAAGCAGTTTTTTTTTTTTGTTTTTTGTTTTTTGTTTTTTGAGTTAGAGTCTCACTCTGTTGCTCAGACTGTAGTGCAGTGGCCGCTCCCGGCCACCGCAGCCTCGACCTGCTGGGCTCCAGCGATCCTTCCGCCTCAGCCTTCCAAGTAGCCTGAATTTCAGGCATGTGCTACCACGCCCAGCTGATTTTTTGATTTATTGTAGAGATGAGGTCTCACCTGCACAGGCGGGTCTCGAACCCGCGGGCTCAGGCAATCCACTCACCTCAGCCTCCCAAAGGCGTGGGATTACAGGCTGAGCCACCGAGTCCGGCTTGAGCAGTTTTATAAAAATGGTAATATTTGATAATGGCCAGGGTAGAGAGAAAGAGACATTATCATACCCTCCTATAGGGGAGTAAACCTTAATGGGAAGCTTTGAAAAGCAGTTTGATAATATGCTTCGAAAGCCCCATGTGACATAAAATATATATATGTGTATATGTATTTGGTCTCTGCCCCCAATTCCTGACACAGATCTAAATTGCTTGGAATTTCCTGGGAGGATAAAAGTATGTTTTGTTCTAATGAGGTGACTCCCCTGGATGGGGGCTGGGTACCAGAAACACCAAGCCACGAGGAGCGAGGAGTGTGGAACGTTCAGTCCCATACTCCATTCTCTGGGGAGGGGAGACAGACTGGAGGTTAAATTAATAATCAATCATACCTATGGGATGAAACCTGCCTAAGAAGCCCTGAACTACAGAGTTGGGAGAGCTTCCAGGACGGTGAACACATCCACCGTTCATGGGGACACAAGTTCCTGCACTCAGGGCCCTTCTAGATCTTACCCTATGTATCTCTTCATCTGACTATCCCTCTGTATCCTTTATTTTGTCCTTTATAATAAACCAGTAAACATAAGTAGTGCTTTTTCCAAGTTCAGTGAGCTGTTATAGCAAGTTATCAAACCTGAGAAGGAGGTCATGGGAACCCCAATTTGTAGCCAAGTTGATCAGAAGTATCAAAGACTGGGGACTTGCAGACGGCTCTGAAGTGAGGGCAGTCTTGTAAGAACCGTGTGGGGTCCTCATGAACTCCAGATAGGTAGTGTCAGAACTGAATTGAATATTAGGACACCCAGTCAGTGTCCAGAGAGTTGAAGGAATGGTTGTTAGTGTGGGAAAATTCATCTGATACATTTGGTGACAGAAGTGTTTTGAGTAGGAAAAAAAACAGCCTTTTTCCTAGACCCTAATAATTTCATTTCTGCAGGTTTATCCTAAATAAATAGGAACACAGAGAAAAGAAATCTATGTCCTAAAATTTTAAAAATTAGAAATAATCTTCTGAAAGTACAACAGTAAGTGAATGGTGTATGAAAGGGTGAAGTCAAAATGGACTGACTCAGCTAAAGAACAGTCATTTTAACATTGCTTAAGCTTTGTCATACTTTGCTGTCTGTTCTATTCCCCACTTCCTAAACATTAATCAGCCAAGGACAGAACCAGCTTTCTGGAGATAGCTATCGGTAATTGTTTTGCATCTCCCGAGTATGTCTTGCACTGATTACTCCTCTATTCTAGGCGTTTGTTTACCAGCTCTACAGGACCAAGCTGACCTAACTGTAATCAGCTTTCCGTGACAGCCCACCAGCCCACCAGAGGCTGAAGGCCCTGGAGTCACAGGACTGGTTGCCCTGACAACACCAAGGACACAAGACTGGTGTTATCAGTACTCAGAAATGCAGCTGCTAGAGTTTTCTTTACCCTGTCTCTTTGATTAAAACTCTAAAAGCTCTCCTTCCTCAACCTCCCTTACTGCACTGCCTCTTAGTGTCAGTCCCACTTAGAGTCTGTTCTACATGTGCATAAGCTCTTTTGCTTTACTTTTGCAATGCTTTGCTTTATTCCTGCAGCACCAGCCCACACTGCCCCAGTTTACCCTAACAGTGTATTTTCACTGGAATATTGTCCCACTTGAATCCTGTTCATGAATACTATACAATAATACATGCATATAGTGTAATGTTAAAGACGAAAGGAAGGTTACAAAGTGGTTTACATAGTATGGTTTTAAAAAGATTGGGAGGAAATGCACCCCAATGTTATCACTGGTCATCTTTGGGAGATGAGACTATTAGTTATTATCTTCTTCCTTATACTATTTAGAATTTATTTAGAATTTTTAAGTTTTCTTTAATGACTATGTATTGCTTTACTATAGAAACAAACCTTGTGTCTCTCTTCAGAGGTTTCTAGTAAAAAGAAAGAAGAAAGAAAAGGATTGGCAATAGAGGAAACTGCCGGGGTGGCCCGGAGCGGGGGGCAGTACTGGAAATCTACGGG